>NC_090709.1:9561556-9834056 GCF_040954835.1 Lepisosteus oculatus | reverse complement strand
ACTTCCGGGGATGTTACAAAATGTTTGATGGGGCATCAATCATTACAGGCGGAAATTCATCATATTAAACATTTCATTTGGATCGAGAAGAGGATCACCATGAGAAACAGAACAAACTGTTTGATTCCGTCTTTATTGGGGAGCTGTATCACAGCTAATGCATGTAAAGCCTTCAGTATGCGATAGTGAGAGTTCAGTTATGCCAGGGAGTGGGAGTGAAGAGAACTGAACTGAAATTTAGTAAATTCATATTTAAATAGAGTGCAAATCATCAAAGTGTTCTGTCACTTAAAACTTATTACAACACTACCAAGAGTGGGGATTGAACCCACGTGGACACTGTGCTCTGTCACAGAAACATACCCCGGTCTCCCACACAACAAGCAGGGGTACTCAGCACTATACTAATGAGGAGCGCTTGTCCGGTGCTCTGTTTACGGTCAGCAGTGATTTCCTCTTTTCCAAAGACATTTTCGCCTGCTCAGTAATTAATGTCGGTTTGAAGTCTGTTCCTTTTGTCTCCGCTCTTGACGAAGAGCAGCCTTACGTAGGAGACTCCCTTTCTCAAGAAGTTTGCCATCACCCTGCAAGAGAGAAGAGCCATCAACCAACGAGGCAACCACTAAGACACTTAACATTAACGATATGTTTTATTTATTTCTACTTGATGATAAGGGAAAAAAAAGTTAAATGTAATTAAGGAAATGTCTTTTTTCATGGGGAAAACAAGCCTGAGCAAATGTAAAGTTTAGAGCAGCGCTCAATAAAAACTATCTGAAACAGGTAGCGCTTCTTATGCGGATCAGTATATTCCGATACCAGTGGTTCTGCAGAAGAAATAAGAAAAGCTGAACTCCAAGCACTGTGTTGCCATTACTGCTACTCTGGCTGAAGCTGCTTTAAGATCTACTCAGCGGGCACAGAATGTTGTATGAGGTCAGACTGGTTTGCAATGTCTAAATAACAGTATACGAATTTAAGCTTATTTAAATAAGAGTATTTAGAACATAATACATGCTCCAAAAGCGTTAATCCTTCACTGGCTGCTATTTGAAACGCCTTCATAAATGACACGTAGTAGAGATTTATGCAGCTAGATTTTATGCTTCACCATACATTGCAGTCAGGAAAATAAATCAATTTTCTTTAACACCTCTGGATAAAGTTCTTCTGTGGAGCAGGTTTCAGACCTCTGCATACAGCGCCCTTGATGTCATTTTATTTTTACAGGAGCAACCATCCTGAAAGTTTTTTTAAAATATTTCTTATTTGAACAACAAAAATACATATAATACAAAAAAGAGCACATATGACGTATCAACAACATCGTCAGGGGCACATGCTATAATCCAATTACACTTTCTGAAAAATCTACTGTCCATGCAAATGTACATGCTAATCTACAGGGTTCTTTTCTGCACTGAGCTGCTCATTTGAAATCCAGAAGGCAACACAGACGCGCTCCTATACCAAGAGTCTTATCTGGACCACCTGGATAAAAAAACAGGAAACCTAAGCACTAATCTATACTGACAGCTTTTGAAAAGGAGCTCTGTAATAGGAGCTCACAAATACAAAGACAAGGTATAAATACTCCATAGGTTTAAAATTCAGGAATATGAATGGTCAATTGTTTACAATTGGAGTTTTTATGTTTCGTATGATTTAGCAACTTTTTTACAACATGTAAAAAAAACAGCACACCTAAATGACAAAGCCTTAGAGCTACAGAGAAAAACAAATTGCATTTAAAGTAATTTTAAAGGCTCGAGATAACATTGCACTATAAACGCAAATGTTTGTCTTCTTTGTCGCACTTACGTTTTGTTGCTTTAGCAAATTTCATGCAGTTTATTTCTGACACAAGACATAACAAGCTTGTGTATTGATGACAAAAAAGCAGGGAAACAATTTTCATTGACCTTGAAACTAAAATTGTTAAAAAGTAAGTTAAATGCACATATAGTAAATATATTTTCTCATATAACGGTGTGTTTTTTTGTCTAAGAATCCTTCATGAATGGTTTAACAGACACTTTGCATGATTAAAACAAATATTTACGAATTTTAACGTTTTATACAATAAAGTTTTATTGTGAACATGAGCCCTGTTTATCGATATCACCAATACAGTTCTGGATTTTATTCTGCCTTCCTACGGACATATGAATTTTCTTTCACACAACAGCTCGCATGTGTGGTAGCGTATTTGCGCCAGTGAGAAAAAGAAAGATGTTGGCTTTTAAATGATGAACCGTTTGCGTTTATACAAAATGACAAAACGTTGTCGCAGACATTGGGACATACTCTGTTTAAACACCTGTGGTTTTCTCTAATATTGGCTCCTGTGCTTCGGTCCATTTGAGAGAGGAGAAGACACTGAAAAAGTCCTGTGAAAGTCGATTTTGCACCTGCGCCAGTGCTGTAGTGGTATCATACAGACACCCATACAAATCCATCACACGCTGGAAGCTCTGGAAGGCAACGTAAAATATTGCTCTGTCCGTTGGTGGATTAGGTATGCACGTTTTTTTTTTCAATGTAAAATGCAATGTAAAAAGATCAAATTACATTCAAAATCGATTAATGTAAAAACCGATAAAGCTAATGTTTTTATCTAGTTATATATTTCTATATCTAGTTCTTCAAAGGTCTTTTTTAAAAAAAAATGTTTATCGCGATTGTGAAAGTTAGAGAAGGTGTGTACCAGCGGTTGCCTTCATATCGCCAGCTTCGGTATCGTCTGTAGCTGCGAGAAAGTTAAAAGCGCACAAGTGATCTGTCTTTCGTCAAAATATTTGCTGGAGCAGCAGGACGCAGAGTACCATCCAGCAGCTGTAGATGGTGCTCGGGGAAGAGCCGATTCTCTTTTCAGCACAGGGAGTGAGAATGAGCTCAGTCCGACTCCCAACAGAATCCATTCTGGTTCGGTTACTGTCAGACTGTGCGTCTCAGGCTCTTTGGATCACAACGTGAAAAAAAAAAACAAAAAAAATTGCTCACATCGTGTGATTTCCACTAGAGGAAGAGAAGATATCACCTTTAAAAAAATTAGAACTTAATATTTGGATCCGAGAGCACTTGGTGGTGGTAGAGGGGAGACCCCATTACCTGTAAAGCGCTTTGAGTGGAGTGTCCAGAAAAGCGCTATATAAGTGTAAGAAATTCTTCTTCTTCTTCTTCTTCTTATTATTATTATTATTATTATTATTATTATTATTATTATTATAAATTATTAAAATATCAGATTGTGTTTCTGTAACATTTCGTGCACAGTACGCCATATTTAACAAGAGAACAACAGTCTCAACGAGGCCTTTACACACAGTCTGGGGTATTTTCCCCCTTTATATTTTTGCCACTTTATATCGAACCTACAGTATTATACTCCCAAAAGTGCACAGTAGATTTTACTTAAAAAAATGCACAATCCAGCGCTGGTATAAACAGATGTGTGCCATGTTTGCCTTTGTCAGCATTTGTTTCAAAAATAAGTTCACGATACGTTAAAAACACAAAAAGCACAAACTTAATAACACAACGATACAAAATCAAAACCAAATCATAAAGCCAATTAAGTACCTATCCTTTGAAAACAGAGAACACCTTTATATCTACAAAAAAACCGTGACATTTGTATCTACATTTGAATTACAAAGCAGACCAAGTAGTCGCTGAATTCAAAGTTCAGATCTTGGCCAAAACAAGAAAATCAGACGTGAGCTGAATTCGGAACAAAAGCCTCTGCTTCGCCGTTTACTGAGCTTTTGATCAACGTCTGAGTGAAAAAGCCACTCTCTGGCACATACTGCCCAATGTAGCGTAATGTTTCGGGTGATCTAAATCCCAGTTCGACATCAAGTTTCCAACTCGTTTCCTTAGTCTTGTTTACCCACGAACCAGGATTCTACTGTATGAACTTCCGGGGATATTACAAAATGTTTGATGGGGCATCAATCATTCCAGGCGGAAATTGACTCTTTTTTTTCTCGAGGGATGATATTAAACATTTCATTCATATCGAGAGGAGGATCACCATGAGACACAAAACAAACAGTTTAATTCTGTCTTTTTTAGAAAGTAGCGTTTGTGATACATTAATAATATTTTCGTGGAAATATAGAAGTTGTAAATTTTTAAATTTATATTTGAATCAAAATGTGGTTTTGAGTCAAATATTAGCGTGTTCATGTAATTAGTTTGTGTTTGTCATTACTATATATATATTGCCATGTAACTAGAATTTGTAACTAAAGTTTACTAGTTGTGTTTTTTTTTATGATGATTAGCCATTTGTTGATTACAATTTAAAAGGTATGGGTTTAATAGTCGTATATTCTACATCTTTTGCCCACTGGGATGTGCCGGTTTTAATTGAACAAAGCTAGATACACATTTTCTAATGCAGCCTTCATTACAAGACAGTTTATTTCTCGAAAGCGTGATATGTAAAAAAGAGAAAAACGAAAATATATGGATGACAATATTTCAAAGATGAAGATATTACTTTTGAGAAATTGTCATTTAATGTATCAAGACGCTTTTCAACCACTGGTTTTAGACCTTTGCTATGCTTCCTGAATCATTTTCAGTGTTATAAACTGGGTGTGGAGGTAGCGATCACTTTGAAGAGCAGTTGACAGGCTGGAGCTGTTCAGACTACTCGTTATTTCTCAAATGCTTCCATCTTTTTCCTTTCACGCTAGGACGCGAGTGTGTACATGTGTTTGGTTTTCATTTCACTGATTCTCATTGAAGATTTGGGAATTAACGACGAAAGAATCTGTTGCCTTGGAAAGCAGAAGCTTTGGTTCACAACGATCTTGAAGACACGCCCATGTAGTGCAGCGTGTGATATTTGTACTATAAAAGACCAAGTGCTCAAAGTGACGTCTGCGTTTACCGTTTAGACTTTTCATCTCGGGCGCACTTTTAGAAAGCAAAGATAGAGCAGTTGTGTTGAATCACGCTACGCCAGCTGTCAGCAGAGTGGCGCAGCGGAAGCGTGCTGGGCCCATAACCCAGAGGTCGATGAATCGAAACCATCCTCTGCTATACACACCGTCAGTTTAATGAAGTGAATTAAAACTGATTTTTAGTGTGTGTGTGCAAACTTCACACTTACTGTATTCGTTAATCTTTACCAATAGCAGATGCCCAAATGTATCTTTGGTTGTTCTGAGATCCTTGATAGTTTCCTCAAATCCTTCCAATGAACATCCATATCAAAGCACAGTGTACGAAGTTAATTTATTATATTTATTACTATATTTATTATACACGTGTAAATTAATTACTTTTTCGCAGTAATTAATTTATTATATTTATTACTATATTTATTATACACGTGTAAATTAATTACTGCGAAAATAATTTACTTCGTACACTGTGCAGAGTGCCGTATACTCCTAGTTGCGGCACACACGATACATACTGTAAAAAGCCTCAGGCACTGTGTTAGATGTGTTTTCGACGTTATATATGCGTTTATTAATGTCGTCGATTTTACGGTTGCAATTCGACGTTGATTATACGTCGAGGCGACGTATATATACGTATAGCCGTATTTTCGCCGTGAATATACGTATATTCGACGAATCAATGCCCACAGCTTGGCATACAAGGGTTTTGCTGAGGGGGTCTTGCCACCTGCCTGAAAAAAAACAGTAAAATGTTTGAGTGCCTATAGAGTTTCTATTTTTATTTTCTTGAGAAAAGTTGATACCATTTCCTGGACACCCCGTCCCCCATCAGTGCGCGGTGCCCGGGGAAAAAGCTGTAGGGGGGCGTCTGAAATTCTGAGGGGGGGGTGATATTTCGGTTGAAACGGAGCTGTATGGTGCAGCTACCCAAATGAAATCTCGCAGCTATGCCATGATAGAAGATTACGACTAGCAATCTGGTATTTGCGATGAAGTTCAGTTTCACATGTTTCGTCACTCTCACGGTTTGTATTGCCTGGAGCGAAAAGTACCATAAGCGTTCATTTTTGCAGCTACATGGACGTTCTGAATCGTTAAGAAAAAAATGTTGTAAAACCAACAGAAAGCACAGACTGCTATAACTAGTCCTAGTTATATAACGATTTTAAGTATAATGATAAACTACTGCAAGGAATCGGTCCACCTGAGCAAACAGGATCGTAATGTTGACACTCAATCACGACACTGATATGTGCAGTTCCTGGACGGATAGCCCTCCTGCCCATCAAACAGACTGAGTGACTGTTCGTGTCATTTAGTGTTGTCTGACCATTGACAAAGTACAACTATTTTTTTAGGGTGCAAATTAAGTTAGGTAAATCTTTTTGCCCAAAACTGAAGGGGCGATATTCCCCCCTCCCCCCGCGATGCCAGGCCTGTCCCCATCCTATTCCATAATGTCATTATATATAATACCATACAACAGTGACCGATCCTTACTAACTGTATGCGTTATAATTGCACATCAGCTCATAGCAGGGGGCACATAGCCGTGATGTATTATCAATGTTAAATTCCAACCATAATATCGACAGCATTAATAAACGCATACGTTGAGAAAATATCGAACCCAGCATATTTTCCGGTTATATACCACAATGCATTGCTAGTATTCGTTTGTCACCATTTTGGACACGTTTTTCAAACGTAGAAGTATATCCGCAAATATCTCAGCAATCCTCTTTTGACGAGTAAGTATGAACAATAATAATACTATCTGAATACATACAGATCTTTCTTAATATTATTTTGATTAAAATAGTACGTGAATAAGCAGAAAATGGCACATAAAAATAGTGTGAATGGGGAAGATGACACAAAATCGTTTTGCCATTTCTCTATTCTTATTCTATGTTGTACTCTTAAACGTTGGGTACTCTTTGATTAGGACAGACTTTATTGCTCAACTGCTATGATGCAAGCCAAATTTTATACATTTATTTCAGCTTTGAGCTTAGTAAACCGTTCATTTTTTAGATTATACTAAAGAAGATATTAATCATCATTTATTTGGGAAGTAATATTATATAATTTTCTCCTAGCTGCGGTGCTGAAGTCCCACCCTACATCAACGGAAAAAGAAATAAAGGAGCACGCAATGTGTTACGTGAAGAATGTATATGCAAGGCAGGGGGCCAGGAGATCTGGACACTGAAAATAATAGGTTTTTGGTTCTAACTGTTAGGACAATTAGACAGGGTTTGCAAATAGTGGACAAAAATCGTCTTAACTTCCATTGTAATATTTTTTTTTTCTTGGAAATATAGAAGTTGTACATTTTAAAATGTATATTTGAATCAAAATGTGGTTTTGAGTTAGTGTGTTAATGTAATTAGTTTTGTGTTTGTCATTACCATACTGTATATTGCCATGTTGCCAGAATTTGTAGCTGAAGTTTAAGACTAGTTGTGTTTTTTATGATTGTTGCCCATATGTTGATTGTTGATTGATTGTATACAATGTATAATTTGAAATACATATGTTTCAGGTGTGAAAGTGTATTTTCAGAATACATTTCTAAACCTAATCATTGGCTTGGTTTACTTGTTTCTACACCTATAAAACCTATCTTTGATGTATAATAGACCTCTACCCATATACGTATAATAGACCTCTAATGTTATCCGTATAATAGACCTCTAACCATATACATATAATAGACCTCTAACCATATACGTATAATAGACGTCTAAAGTTATCCGTATAATAGACCTCTAACCATATACGTATAATAGACCTCTAAAGTTATACGTATAATAGACCTCTAACCATATACATATAATAGTCCTCTAAAGTTATCCGGAACTCCAACCATATATGTACAGTATAATAGTCCTCTAAATTTATCCGTATAATAGAACTCCAACCATTTATGTATAATGAACGTCTAAACATAGACGTATAATTGACGTATAACTTTAGACGTATATTAGAATTTCATTCTAGACGAATTGTAGACCACATTTAGACGTCTAAGGTATGCGTTTAATAGACGTATATTATACGTCTTTTGCCCACTGTGTTGGTTCACAACGATCTTGAAGACACGGCCATGTAGAGCACAGTGTGATATTTGTACTATAAAAGACCAAGTGCTCAAAGTGACGTCTGCGTTTACCTTTGAAACTTGCTTCAAAGTAAATCAAGACGTATGTCTGTCTCGCTGTGTGTGCTCTTATCTGTCCATCTCTCTCTCCTCTTCTCTCACTCTGTGCAGTCTGTGCAGAGTATCTGAAGGGGATGCAACACCACTTGGCAAAGAAGAAAAATTCTCAGAGGCAGAATAAAAAATCATTATTCTCTTCTCAGTCAGATTCACAGCTCAGACTCACACTCAGACAGAAGCTCAATGCTGTACTGCTCTCTATCCTCACAATCCAGAACCAGAAGATATTCAGACAATCAGTGCTGCTACATGAACAATATCAGACAGAACAGCCTGGACTCAAGTCACATTTCCCCCTTTTCCCCTTTCTCCCAGCCCTCTTAGAGACATAAAAGAGCTCCTGATTCTCCTCTCTGTGAACTGGGCTCAGGGGTCACTGATCTGGCAGCTGTGGGCTCTGTTCCAGGGCAGAAGCAAGAAACTTCAATAAACCCTTTCCAGGACTTCCAGCCCTTCAGTATTACTTTCTTTAATGTATATCAGCCTCCAAACATGTTTTTTAAGTGTTTTATAACACAAGTGAGTGTGGAATTATTTTTGTATTTATGTAATAAACACCAGTATTGACACTCTGATCAGTATATTGATTATTAGTAGCCAAAGGCCGATGGTCGTGACTTAAATATTGACCAGTTGACCAGTCTGTAGCTCTGAGCAGTGGGACTCAGATCACACAGAAGAAGATCTGTCTGTGTGTGATTCCACACCAGCCCTGGGATTCAGCTGCTCTCACAAGTGTCTCACAGACAGTCTTATAAATGTACAATTAGGTGAAGTCTAGTTACAATTATAAAGTTAAGTGAAATCATCAGACTACCTATAGAAGTGAGAGCTTGGTGGAAATAAAACCAGTATACACCTCCAGGATCAGGAGTCTGATCCTCCTGGCTCTTTTACTCTGAAGATTTGTGTAAAACCCTTAAAAGCGCTTATTTCAGGGACTCGTGCTTGTTCTCTACTGCTCCACACGGGTACGCTTTGTAACGCATTAATCTGTGAAGTAAACTATTTTTTTTCTGTTTAATGATTTTCATTCCTCGGTTTGTCGCTCTCCTTCTCCAACTGTTATAAATCGTCTCTCTTCACAGCCCGGTTTAGTTTTTTGGAGATGTTATATTTGTATGAAAACCAGGAGTCTCCTCCAGCAGAGATGCACTATTTTTTAAAACTTTTTTTATTAAACGTATAGAATTTAACTACAACCAGAAGATTAAGAAACATGTACAAGAGAAAAAAACACAACAGAAAAAAAACATATAACCACCAGAGGTAATGAAGTAAATTATGTGATCAAATTGTATTTTTACATATATCATGTTTTCCTTGATTTATTATTTCTCAGTTATTTATAGAATTTAAATAGTGTTTCAACATGCATGCGTTTCCTGTATAAAATAAAAATCAGCACTCACTTTTTTACAAAACACAAAAAAACCGCTTTTCTTTTTGCAACATTTCGAGTACCTCTGGCATTCATGAAAAAGACACAAAAGCAGCAGAGACGCGCTCTGCTCTGTCAGAATAAGCGCTGTGACGTCACAGACACCAGCCAGAGCGCCGGGATCAGAGAGAGAGACCGGGGGAGGCGCACGGAGCGCACGGAGAAGAGTTATTGATCACTTATCTATCGACAACCAATTATTTCAACTGAAGAACCGTAGAAAAATCGATTCACTTCACGATTGGTGAGTACTGATTCTTTTCTTGACCCTGTTTAAGTATCTAGAAAACAGTTAATAAAGACTGTATCGACCAATTACCATAGTGCGTTTAGGGTTAATAATATTCAATCCGAAATTACACAATGATTATTCATATTATTATTTAGGTAACTGTATCCTAGAGCTAGAAAATGATATTTCAAGTTCATAAATGTATGTAAGTAACAGTTTAAATGCATTTTTCCAGTGTTTATAAATCATAAGAATGGTAACCACGGCGACAGGCGCCTCGTCACTGCACGCGTCTAAGTGTCTCGCATTTGTCACAGAGAGCGGTGTGACGTCACGAGCAGCAACTAATACTAATATCAGTGTCTTCATGTTAATATTAGTGAGATTACAACTGGTAGTTTTAATGCTAGTGTTCATGTGAGTATTAATGACAGTAGCACTACTGATTGTTTTAGTTTTAATGTTCATATTCATGTTAATATTAATTATAATTATAGTGTTACTGTTGTAGTATTAGTAGTATTTATATTTGTGTTATAGTGTATCTGTAGGTAAGTGAGTTTGTGGTATCTGTGCATGTGTGGGTGCGTTTCTGGAAGTGTGTGGTGTCTGTGTGTGTGGGCTGTGTGTCTGTGAGTGTGTAGGTATGTGTCTGTGAGCTTGTTGTGTCTGTTAGTGTGTGAGTGTGTGGGGTCTCTGAGTGTTTGGTGTCTATAAGTGTGTGTCTATGAGTATGGATAGTGTCTATTTGTTTCTGTGAATGCATGCCTGAGAATGTGTGTGTATGGTTTGTGTCCATGAGTGTGTGGTGTCTGTCAGTGTGTAGTTTTATATTTGTATATTTTATAAGTGTATGTGTGGGCATGTCTGTCAGTGTGTGTAGTGTCTATGTGAGTATTAAAGCTGATAGCATTACTGATAGTTTTAGTTTTAATGCTAGTATTTATGTAATATTAGTGATACTTATAGTGTTAGTGTCAGAGTATTAACACTCATCATCATCATGTTAGTTTTCATGAGAGTATTACTGTTATTATAAGTATTATTAGTCTAGTAGTAGTTTTTGTCAGTGTTAGTAACAATGATAGTGTAAGTTTTGGTGATTGTGTTACTGTTGTAATATTAGCAGTATCTGCATTAGTGTTAGTTATAGTGTGTCTGTACCTAAGAGTGTATGTAGGTGTCTATGTGCATATATAGTGTCTATTTGTGTATCTGTGAGTCTGTGAGTGTATATATGTGAGTGCGTGAGTGTCTTATTGTGTGTATAAATGTGTGATGTGTCTGTGAGTGTAAATGTGTGTGAGAGTTGTAGCGGCGAGGCTTATTAATGAGGCAGAATTAAATGTTTCTGAGCTTCCCAAATGAGGCCCCATTTCTCTGTTCATCTCTGTGGTGCAGCCACAGAGAAACTATTCATGCAAGCTGATTTAAGGTTTGATAAGGACAGCTCCCAAAGGGGGATGCACTTAGCTAAGCCTGGCTATCATGATCAATGGTCATCCATTGGTGCATATCTGTCTAGGGAGTGCCAGTTGGACATCTGGACTGCATTCCTAAGTGTCAGGAGTAAGTGACTCATATCTCACCTTGATCAACCAATCAGGGACTGGTAGGGCCGAGTAACCCACGTGGGACTCTGATGCCCATGGAACTTTCAGCCAATCAATGAGCTGAAGTTCCTCCAGGTAAAAACAGGCAACACAGAGAGCCTGTGAGATTCAGATTCAGTAAGATTCAGTAAGACTCTGGAGAGGATTCTGTGGACTGTTCTAAAGGGAATTCAAAAGAGAATTCCAGGGCAGGACGGCCCAGGAGCAGAAGGCTCCCAAGGGCAGGACATTCTCGCAGCGCGCCTCCTGACCATCCTGAGACTCAGCCCGGACAACCACGGAACGGCCAGTGTGTCCGAGTTCCAGAACTTTCCTTTGTTCTAAGAGTCTAGAGTGGAGGTTGCCAGAGAGTAACCAGAGGATCCACCCGAGGTTAGCATCAGCAGCAAGCCTCGTGAACAGGTCGGAACTGTGGACAGCTGAATCACTATTCAGAACTAGCTCTTCATCAGGAACGAACCGGTCCTCTTCCTGACTTGCTGGGACCCACAGTCATCTTTTCTCCTGTGCACAAACTTTGCTAGTTAAAGCCAACAGTGAGCATCAGCAGCGCACCGTCGCAAGCCGCACAGCACAGCCTGGCACGCAGCCAGAGAGCGCGGATTGGACAGCAACAGCCTGCAACTGTTTCTTTGTGCCCGCAGGAGATCTGAATCCCCAAAGATTGGATGAGTATTCAACTTCACTGCATTACAGCTCGAGAATTCAATTGTTATCCCAACCAGTTGATATCAATTTAATTCCTAAGAGTTATGTACTTGTTTTGAGTATCTAATGTAGAAGTTGTAACCAAGTTCATTTTCGAAACATTCTTAATGAATGATATACTGAACGTATGTCCTCTTGATATATGTAACTCTTTGTAACTGACTGAATATATGCCTTTTGTATTCTGATAACCCTCTCGATAAGATCTGTTGGTTTACATGCATATTCTATGTATTAATAAATGTATCCTCGTGTATTAGTACCTGTGTGTGTGCGTTGTTTGAGTTATGTCGCATGGTTGGATTCTAAAGCCATCAAAAGAATCAACTTTGTGATTTCCTGCTACAATTAATAATTGTCTCAGTAAATGCCCAAACTCTACAGAACTGGTGCCTTCAGAGAGCCACTATGATTACATATTTGGTGTCCCTGAGCCGGTTTTCCTACAGAGTGCAGGTGTACAGTATATCTGTCAGTGTGTGTGAATGTGTGTGTAGGTGGGCTTGGGTTCCACTGATGTGTCTGACAGAAGTGACCAATCAACAGGTGTTGAGTTCCAGAGCCGCTTGCAAATAAAAACACTTTCTAGAGTCCAGGCCAACTTCCAGAGAGCTGTGAGTTCTCGGTTTTTATCAGTATTAGTAATAATGACAGAAGTCATTCCCACGCAAATGATTATTAACCAAGACAGACATCAGAAAATATCGCCTTTGCAATGATGTCACTCCTCTTCTTCATGAATTTTCTTTAATGACAGGACATTTCTATGTCTGAGTGCCTGCTGCAAATAGTGTGACTAGCCATTTCTCTCCAATATTTTCTAGTTCAGTTATTTATCGCATATGAAATATTATTCTCATTAAGAATATTTTACCTGCAAAGTCACAGTGAAACTACTACGGCGAATGAACATTTTATGGGTGGAAAACGTTCAAAAGACTTAATGTTCCAGGGAAGGTTTGAACACACAACCTCATTATAACTCCACTGTGCACAGCTACATGCATACCACACACTGACCAACTGTGCCACTGGACCTCTGTAAGGCAGGCCTACACCGATTGTAAAACTGGCACAAACGTAGGGCAAAACACTGGGTTTTGGCTGTGGATACATCTCCACATGGGTGAAAGGGACAGTAAAATAGTAAGGTAAATAAAAGATACTGAAATATACAGTATGTGCTCACTGTAATGTAGGAAGAGGTGGTCAACAAGCAAAACAGCTTTGTGGATAATGTGAAGTGACATTGTTTTGTGTCAATTAGCCCACGAATTGTGCTTCATGTGCCTTAAGCTGTGCAATTTGTATGGTTGTTGAATGAGATTGGTTTCTTCACAAGCCCGGTCAATTGCCAGAGGAGAGCTTGCCGACACACACCTTCATGAAGACTCTCTTTAAGATGATTACACCTTTCATTGTCAAGTCGCCTCCTTTGCATACAATAGTAGCACCAACACTAAGAGAAAGGATGAGAAATGGCATTTATCAAATGATTGCAGTGTTTGTTTGACTGAGGATCCTTGTGTGCTGAACTGGCCTCTGGAGAAGTGTAGTGCAGTAAAGGAGAAGATTTGTGTCACTCAAGGCTGTAACGGAACAGAACAATACAATTACAATACTTTTATGAGAGTAAATAATACTGGTGCATCACAGTTCTTATAATGGTGAAAACAGGAGCAACTTCTCTACAGTTTTGACTGAAGTATTTAAACGGCAAGAAATAATATCACTATGCAATTAATTAATGCAATTGAGCTCCTCTAAATGTTCTAGTCTGATGAAACAATGTATAGAATTAGGTGACAATATCAGAATTCATTCAAATACACAAGATTAATTTTCAGCAGCAAAAATACGCTCGAAAATATTTTACAAGAAAGAAACCTTACATTCACCTAAATCAACATTCACCCTCTACATTAGCAGAGAACAGTAGGACAGTTAGTTAGTGTCACTGGACACTCTGTCACAGAGGCTGATCTCTTCAGACTTCAATGAGTCTTCCAACTTGTCGTAGCTGTTGAAGAAGCACCTGTTGAATCTCAACCGAGATTTCCTGAGAAATCATTCAGCGACCGATTCCTCCTTCTGGACTCTACACTGAGCTGAAAGCTGCGCGAATTCCTCACTGTATGTCCTGTACTGTTACATGCGCTCTTGTGTAGATTATCTACTTGGAGAAATGTGACAAGAACACATTGAACTTTTTCCATATGTGAAGGAAAATGCTAAAGAGCCTGAAAACTTTGAACAGTTAAGTTTGCGTGCTTTATATACTGTATATTCTTTACTATACTTTACTTTACATACTTGGGGTGGAGCAGTGGCTCTGTGGCTAAGGATCTGCACCTGTGGTTGGAAGGTTGCTCATTCAAATCCCTCTGCCAGCAGAGGAATCCTACTCCACTGGGCTCCTGAGCAAGGCCCTTAACCCCAACTGCTCCAGGGCACCATACAATGGCAGATCCTGTGCTCTGACCCCAGGCTCTCTCCTTATCTGTGTGTCTCATGGAGAGCAAGCTGGGGTATGCAAAAAGATCATTCTTAATGCAATAAATTGTAAAGGGTTAATAAAGTGATGTTATTTTTATTATTCCTTACAGCAGAGCAAACAAATTGTTACAAAAAACACCAGCTAATGTCCACCAGCGGAATTAACATTAATATACTGTAAAGTGCTGTTACTTGGGAGTGTTAATCTACAGATAAATTAAACAAATGGCATTTATAGCTCTAAAGAGGTTGACATAGACGTCTGTAACAGATCTTTTCAGTTCATTGCTGTTCTTCTGACTTGGTGAGCCTTTGGAATTTTAAAAGCGTTTTGCTTGTCTCTCATGTGGTCTGTGTACCAGTCCATTAAGAGCCGCACTATCACTGTGTCGTGTGTGGTCCTACAGAGCTACACAGCTATCTACTGGAGTCGTCTTCTGTCCATTGCAGTTGAGAACAGATTTAATACGGAGCTGCGCAGAAATTTCTGCGGCAAATATCGCTGCAGAACTAGCCCGTGCACAACAACGAAGAGAAAAAGAAATACCACAGGGTCGCCCATAAGAGGGAATAATAGAAATAAATTGTTCAAACAATTACAACACTCGTCCTCTTACAGTGGTCTCATGTTATTTTTCTTGCCATAAGAACAGTGGGATTGTTCAACTGTATTGTTCCCCAAATGGTTGAATAATAATAATGATGATAATAATAGTGGTGGTAGCTGATCGTTCTTGTCCGTGACCGAGTGACCTGTGTGAATACAGTATGTTGATTTATTCTCCTCAAGGCATCGCTTTAGCAAATCAAAGAGCGTGGGTTTTAACCCATTCAGTGCTTATTTCAACTAACGCCATGTTCCTTTTTCTAGGTCTTCAAATAGTTTACAATGTAGAGGTATCTTTAGTAATAAGAAAAAAGCTGCACCTCGGAGATCCATCTCACAAAAGCAGACTTCTTAAAGTGCACTTATGAGCTGTAGAACCTGAAGGAGTTCTCTCTCCTGGATATTAAACATGCAGATAATGAAATCAGTGATTTATGATTTCTGCAACCTTCCAATAAATACATCTAAGACATGTAACAAACCCATTGTGCAGCTCCAGTGGCACAGTTGGTCAGTACATCATACTTATATAGCAGTACGTAGTGGAGTCATGCTGAAGTTGTGAGTTCAAGCCTGCAGCAGTTTTGCCTGTGATTTCAGCTGCAGAAACTTTCTGTTGGATTTAGGTTGGTTCTTCTGTTACTTTTTCCGCTCGATGGAGCTTTTTTAATACAGGCACACCTGCTTCCTCGGCATTTTATTTTATCGCTGCTCACAAACCAACATACTGCAGACACCTCTGATACTGTCACTGCTTGTGGGCCACATGTTCCTGCTGTCAGCCTGCTATACCATGCTCATGAATGGGATTCTTTGGTTGTTTGAGTACATAAATCAAAGACACTGCGTTCAGCATATTCACATCAGGCACTCGGACAGAGATAAACCCAGAGAAAATCTTCTCACATTTTAATCTGTAACTGCAGGATTCAACAAATTGTTAATTATCTCAACTTCACTTACAATCTTTAAACAATTTACAAGGCCCACAGTTGATGACATTTGGTTCCGGCACACATCAGTTGCTTGGAATATCATTGTAATATTTAATTTGCTTTCCCATCACACCACTTTTATTAATAATGAAGTTTATCAATACACGTTTGTTTAAAACATGTCATTTATTATTGATACAGTTTCATTCTGTCTTTATTAGGAGCTGTATCACAGCTAATGCATGTAAAGCCTTAGGTATGTGATAGTGAGAGTTCAGTTATCCCAGGGAGTGAAGAGAGCTGAAATTTAGTAAATACATATTTTAATAGAGTGTAAATCTTCAAAGTGTTCTGTCACTTCAAAAGCAAATTACAAGAGCACGGATTGAACCCACATAGACATTTGCTTATTGGGCTTAAGTCCAACACCTTAACCACTCAGCCATCCCGAAAAACAGTTTCAGCTCTGTGTTACACAGTTCATTGAATATATTTGTTCATTGAATATATTAATTTAATATATTTGTTATATTTTTGAATGGAATGGGACTGTACACTGGTGGTTCCCAGGGGAAAACAGGGTTATTGAGCCATTGGGTATTCTGAGAATAAATTGGGTGGGTGAATATAACCGTGTGGTAAAGTAAAACAGTCTTCTTAGATGAAGCGCTACAGATGCAGCCCCTGAAAGTGTATAAGACTTACATTTATAGTACTGCTGACACAAATGGAGCCTCTACATCAGACCGAAATAGCGATGTGTTCGCTTAGTTGTGCGTAGGATCTCCTCATGAATCTGTCTCATTCATCAGTGGAAATAGAAGCCGTCACTGTAAACTCGGACGTGATGTTCCGCAGATGTACAGTGTGCCTTTCCTCTTGTTGTATTCAAGAGTACTCACTGTGTGAGCTCCTCACTGCGTTTCCTTTTCTTTTCCTGTGATTATCTACGTGGAGTGTGGTGACAAAATAGTCTTGAACATTTTCGGTTTGTGAAAGGAAACACTAAAGAAAATACAAGTGATTAACTTTTAAAATATCGACAGTACAGCTAGAAGAGTGGAAGATAAAATACGATTTATAATTAAATTCACAATACACTTAAGGAAAACACAAACGCCCAAACAGGGACTTGAACCCTGGACACTCAGATTAAAAGTCTGATGCTCTACCGACTGAGCTATCCGGGCTCTGTACAGTGAATGATACTGCTGTGATCCTCGCAAGTCACATGTCTCTTCTTGTGCCGAAGCGCAGTCATACAGTACCTGACCCGTCTGGAATGTCTACTGACAGACTTTATCCAGAAGCGACGGCACCACTCCCAGTAGAATGAGTGAGAAATACAGCATGACATGGGGAGGTAAGGGGCTCCCACAATTCCTCTTTCCTCACATTACTGATTTTTTCAATAGCATTTTGACCTTTTTTCACATTCAGATTTTTTCGCATTTAATAAGATCTTTTAATCAACAACATTAAGAACGAAAACAAATGGAACATTTTTTGGAACAACAATTAAAAAAACTTTCAATGTCTTGGTTCTATAAGTGTGCACACTTTTTTGTTAAAAATTAAAAAACATTTTGTTAAAATTCAATAAATAGTCTATCAGCTGCAAGAAATTATTCTGAAAGTAAGATTTTTTTATATCATAAACTGTAAGACACGAAGAGAGTTTACAGGTCGTATCTTTCGCTTTGTCTTTTAAATTAAGCGTTCGGGATTCAAACCTGTGTTCGGACTGTTGTGTTTCTTGAATTTCTTGTAATCATCAAATGTCGTTGTTTGGTCCATCAGTTTTTTTCTCGGTTGTACAATGGAATTCGCGCAGTTTTCAGCTCAGTGTGGAGTCCAGAGGGAGGACTCGCTCGCTGAATGATCTCTCAAGAAATTCCGGGTGAGATTCAAAAGGTGTCTTCTTCAACAGCCACGACACGTCTGAAGACCTCTGGATTTCCTGAATATGACATAGAATTAGTTCAAATCATTTGGTAGTTAACAGAACTAAATGCTTTTGAGGTACATTTAAAACAGCAGAGCAACACCGTAGCACTTCGAGTGTGCCTGAGTTTAATTGTGTGAACTTGGCTCTCTATGAACATGAGCAAAGAGTTCACATTCAACAGAAGATTGCAATGTGAGCACAGTAATATAAAGCACCTGGAGATGCTGGGACCTCATACATGCAAAGCATGCGCTCTACCACTGAGGTATATCCCCAACAGACTTATTAACAGAACTGAGATGTGCTGATGCTCTCTGAACACAATCCACCACTAACGAAGGATGCCTGCAGTTTCCTCTACTACAGAGTAAATTCATAGGAATGAAGAAATAAGGAAGGAAAAATAACCGCATCGAAGCTTCCAGAGATTGGTTAAAATGAATCCGTTATTTTTATATCCAGTCACACGGGCGACGATGATTGATTTATTGACAGGGAGTGCTTTTTTACCTCCTCACTCGACTACCTTGATTAAACAACAGCAGTACAGGTGATTTTCATGGACCGACTTGTTTTGTACAACTCGAGTGATAAAGTCCTGTCTGCAAATATTGTAGAAGAACGAAAAAGGGCGAAACAACGCTCCAACCACAGGCATGGTAACAGGAAGGATAATGTTATTTAATATGTCCTTTGGAGATGCCTTGTCAACGCACACAGGCGTTAGAGCTGGACAAATAATTGATAGTGGTGTTTGTAAACAATCATGAAACATGTTATTTCTAAACCAGGAAGAAAGGAGCAGACTTAAACTTTTAGAGACAGAAACAACACCTTATCACAGCTAACATTAATTACAATGACATCACAATAAAAGAGCGGAGCCTTGAGTGAATCAAATTAGTTTTCATTGGACGTCTGTCTCTTCATAACTTAGTAGGTGAGAGGGAGGATTGCGGAAATGTGCCGGTGTTTCTCAGAAGTGCAATGGTGGTATAGGTGCCTTTTAAATAATTGAGTCGGGTTTGAATCCCGGTAAGTGCATCCCCAAATCTTTTCAAGAAAATCTGTGATCCGTTAACATGTCTTTTGAAACTAGCATTCAAGGTAGGATACGTGTTCTTAAATACCAAAAAACTCTATAAGGAAAAAGCAGATCTCTGTACACAAGACGGCAGTGCGATCTTAGAATTCCTGTGCTGTTGACGGATTCAGACTCCTTCTCAGAGGTTTTTGCTCTCCAAATAACTTTGCAGCTGAGGAAGAGCACCCTGGAAAATACCAAACACAACCAGCGAGCGTGTTGGTTGCTCTTGCTCTTAATGCAAGAGCTGTTTTTTTTAATCATTATTAACCAAAAACAGCAGCACAGGTAGGTCGCATTTGTGATTATGTCACTTCTCTGCTTCAGCAAGGTCAGTAAAAGACTCTGAAAGTAGGAATGTAAAACTGAACTCAAAATCATATTAGGAATTCTGAGCAATATATCCAATAGGTAATCCAATAAGAATGTTGAAATATTTGAATATCATCTCTCTATATATTTCCTGCTTTTTACCAGGAGTAAAACTATTGGATTGAAGGAATGCTAACCGCTGGGTTAAAATGTATAGTTGTTATTTGGAGAAATCTGTAAACTCGTGATCTTATATGTTTTAAAAGACAGCACAGGAAAAAACGACAGTGCTGATTATTTTCCGGAGACGGAGCACTGATGACCTATCCGAGCTGATTGATAAAGCCCACCCAGTGGATACTCTAGCAGAACGTCAAAGAACATTCACCTCTGTATCCAAAGAAACCACAGGAACAACATCAGGAAGCACAATCAATTCCCCTTTTAATTTTTTCCTGTAAGGTATGCTATGTGAATTCATGAAGTTAATCCTCTGATCTCTTTTGAGCACGAACAAAGTTTTTCTGATGGAGTGCTATGTTCAAAGATAAGCTATTACCCCTGCCAACGATTCGGCGTGAAGAATTAAAAGTTTCACAGACAAAAGCAGCTCACCACCACCGCCAATATTAAATGTACTTGCCGGTACACTATCATGTGCACTGCCTCAAAAGTGATCTCGGCAGATGTTGTTCCCTACATAAAACTGAACGTGCCAAAGAGAATTTCTGTTGAGAAAACAAAATATTTTTTCTGCCTTGATGTTAAGCCTGTCTTTTAGAAAGTCTATCTCTAAACACCTCCTGCAGCCTAACAAAAAGCGCTTTTACTGATCGTATTGCAGGTCTTAAAACACTAACATTTGGCAGCGGTGGGATTCGAACCCACGCCCCCAGAGAGACTGGAGCATAAAATCCAGCGCCTTAGACCGCTCGGCCAAGCTACCTTCCTCCGCATCCCATCTTCCTCACATTGCTGGCTTGGAAAATGCCGGGGGCTTCAGCTCTTGTCGTCGGATCTAATGATATCATGACATGTGGAAGTGACTGCACCTTCATCTTCCGAGATGCTTTCAATAGCACAAATGTTACTTTCACTGGCACAAACAGCAATAACTAAAGAGGTGGGTTTCATCCTTTGTGCTGTTTGTAGGGGCGCAACTCTATGTCAATCTACTGACTTGAAGAGCAAAAATCAAAATCCTCTGTTATTACTGTTGCTTTTTTCATAGTTTCTTTAAATCCTTCATTTGAACATAGATTTTGAAGGATATTGATGATAATACCACATAAATTGTGGTTTTCTTGTGATCACCAATTTTATTCAAATACAGTTCCTTGCGTGTTTCACAAGGTATAATAGCCCCCCTCGCATCCTCAGCTAACATATTTTAAAATTACAATAGATTATACAGCATGCATGTTTACATTTATATTAAAATTAAAGCAAATATACCAGAATACATACAGTGCTAACCCAATAATTCTTGTCAGGTTCTCCAACAAATCTGCGTTGTTGTTTTAACATGTTTCAGCTGAGGGTGCAACAGGAGTATAAATGAATTTTCCCGCCAGCCGTTCAAAGACCAAATTCCATGAGTGAACATTATTTTCTCAGAAGTTGCCGGTATTGGACTTTGCCGGTGGTAATGAATTATGTCCACAACTGTTGTAGTAGTTCCTTCTTGAAATTCGACACGTGCAAAGCACTCGTAATATCATAGGTGTTAAAGTTTGCTGAGTCTATTCGAGTCATGGTGTGTATCCCTGCCTATCATTGGGAGACGGGTAGCTTTTTTACACTCAGATTCCAATCTTCAATGCTTTGTGTGAGAGCTTATATAACTTTCATTTTCTCATATTTTCTGACGACTGTTCCAAAGGGGCACCCTGTCAATTCCGAATACTTTTCAAAAATCTGCCTGCATGTTTGATTATTGTCATTTCATTTAGAAAAAGTTCAATATTGATCATAAATAAAGAAAATAATGATCACGAACAAAAAAGGGATAAAGATGCGAGTCGATCTTGAATCACAGCTGGGTGACACGGGCTTCTGTTCTGATATGGTTGTACGAGAAACAGGAGGAATCGCCAATCTCCTATAGAACATGAGTTGAATCAGGAGTGAGACAATTCGTATACTCGTGCATATGTCAACGCCTGACTTACATCGTAAAACTAACATTAAGTTGTCAGAGACATTCATTTATATACAAACAAGAGACAGACCAAGTAATAATTCTACATTAGTTCAGGTGGGTAAACCTGAACTAGCTAACTAATAAACCTATTAATAATTCTACATTAATGTGTCCTACACTGATCAGATTAATTGACATGGTCTGATTCAGAGCCTGTGCAGTTTGTGCTAATTACAACAAGGACAGTTCTGAACCCTCATCACCGAACTGAGCACAAGTTCAGCTGTTCTCCAGTTTTGTTACGCATGGTTTTTCATTGCAATTGAGTTCAGAGCTGGAGCTGAACTCCAGACAGTACAGTGTTTTGGGTAAGTTGTCGAAATTCGCATGAGGCTGCAGACAACTTACCCAAAGTGTTTTCTATAGCTTTCAGGTGCAGTTCATTTATATAAAAGAATTACTTCAGTGACCCTGCTATTGTAGGGCTAAAAAAACACGTTTTCTACATTTTTGTCTGTTTAAAAATCACTCTAAAAAAGACAAAGGGTTTGTGTGTCGCACTAAAATTCCGATTCATTTCGAACGCAAATAAAAACTGTTTTGTTCCAAGAAATCATGCATTTGTCACATCCTTCATACTATACTTCTCTCTTGTATTAGTTAAGCATTTTAAACTGAACACACCTAAGTGTATAGGTGTATAGGTTTCATCCAGAGTCCAGAGTGCAAACCAACAGCTGACACAGGTCTTTTATAGAACCGTTTTGATTTCCTCTACTTTGTCCCCGTGACGTCATTGTCCTGCTCGAAGCCGAGCCCGACACACGTCTGGTTTTTGTTGCTGGGCGCACACCCTGCGGTCCATGCGGGTCCTAATACCCCAGTACAATGACGGGGACACTAAACTGTAAACAGGTGCCGTCCTTCGGCTGAGACGTAAAACCGAGGTCCTGACTCTGTGATTATTCAGGAGAATGGTGGTGGTGGTGGGGAGTCCCCATTACCTGTAAAGCGCATTGAGTGGAGTATCCAGAACAGCACTATATAAGTGTAAGCAATAATGATGATGATGATTATTATTATTATAATGTAAATTGCAATAAAAAAAAATCAAACTTTGATTCAAAATAGATTAATGTAAAAACTGATAAAGCTAATGCTTTTTTCAGGGCTATATCTACTTTATTTTTAAAAAGCGAAGTCTGTAGTGATTGTGAGAGTTAGAGAATGTGTTCCAGCGGGTGCCTTCATATCATGAGCGTCAGTCTCGCCCATAGCTGCGAGAAGGTTAAAAGCGCACAAGTGATCTGTAGACGATGTTCGGGGAAGAAATAATTCTGTTTTCAGCACAGGGAGTGAGAATGAGCTCAGCCCGGCTCCCAGCAGAATCCATTCTGGTTTGGTTACTGTTAGACTGTGCGTCTGAGGCTCTTTGGATCGCAATGTAAAAAAAACAATTGCTCACATCGTGTGACTTCCACGACAGGAAGGAAAGATATCAGATAAAAAATCAGAACTGAAGATTTGGATCCTGGGCCTCAACTTAAAAATAAACAGAGTTTAACGACAGGAAATTGATTCCAGTTGTCAGATCACGTATACGCATACCTTAGCTTTGTGCAACAACCTGAAACTTTCAGGTACCATAAATAATATTATTGCTAAACATTTGCCATTCTAATCTGCAAGCGACCAGAATATAGAATACAAATTTTTGTATAAAAATGCATTAAGTCCTGTTCTACACCTGCATGCTTTGGAAGCACTGGCCTACCTGTATCAAAATATCAGATTGTGTTTCTGCAACATTATGTGCATAGTACGCCATTTTATCTAAAACAGTCACAACGAGGGATTTACATGCAGTCTGGGGTATTTTCCCCTTTTATATTTTTGCCACTTTATATCGAACCTGTTATACTCCCAGAAGTGCACAGTAGCTTGTACTTAATAAAAATGTACAATTCACCGCTGGTATAAACAGATGTCTGCCTTGTTTGCCTTTGTAAGCATTTGTTTAAAAAATAAGTTCACAATACGATAAAAACACATAAAGCACAAACTTTATAATACAATGATACAAAATCAATACCAAATCATTATGCCAATTAAGTAACTATCCTTTGAAAACAGAGAACACCTTTATATCTACAAAAAACTTGACATTTGTATGTATTTTTGAATTACAAAGCAGACAGTGTAGTCCCTTAATTCAAAGATCAGATCTTGGCCAAAACAAGACAATCAGACGTGGGCTGAATTCGGAACAGGAGCCTTTGCTTCGTCGATTATTGAGCTTTTGATCAATGTCTGAATAAAACAGATTCGCTTTTTTAACTCCTTGATTAAAGTACACGAAAAGCACCTTACTTCGAGCTGGAATCAAACCAGCGACCTAAAGATTCCCTGCTGACTCCACTACAGTCCTCCACTCTACCAACTGAGCTATCAAAGGGATGATGCAGCATTGCTCTCTGGCACATACTGCCCAATGAAGTAAAATGTGAAATGGGTGATTTAAATCCCACTTCGACATCAAGTTTCCAACTCGTTTCCTTAGTCTCATTTACCTTGAATTTAAGCCACGAACCAGGATTCTACTGTATAAACTTCCAGGGATATTACAAAATGTTTGATGGGGCATCAATCATTCCAGGCGGAAATTGATTCCTTTTTTTTCTCGAGGGATCATATTAAACATTTAATTAGTATCGAGAGGAGGACCACCAGTAGACACAAAACAGTAGACACTGTCTTTATTAGAAAGTAGCGTTTGTGCTACATTAATAATATTTTAGTGGAAATAAAGAAGTTGTAAATTTTAAAAATTTATATTTGAATCGAAATGTGGTTTTGAGTTAAATATTAGCGGGTTCATGTAATTAGTTTGTGTTTGTCATTACTATATATATTGCCATGTTACTAGAATTTGTAACTGAAGTTTACTAGATGTGTTTTTTATGATGATTAGACATTTGAATACAATATTGTATATAATGTATAATTTGAACTACATATTGTTCAGGTGTGAATAATTGTATATTTTAAGAATACATTTCTAAAACAAATCATTGGCTTTATTTACTAGTTTCTACACCTATAAAAATCTTTCTTTGATGTATAATAGACATCAAAGAAAGATGTCTATTATACATCAAAGATGAGCAGTGTGTCGTGTTCACAGCTGATAACTAGAAGATGTCTGGAAGAGGCAAAGGCGGAAAGGGACACGGGAAAGGAGGCGCTAAGCATCACTGTAAGGTTCTCCGGGTCAACATCCAGGGAATCACCAAGCCCGCCATCCGCCTCCTGGGTCGCCGTGGGGGAGTGAAGTGGATCTCCGGGCTGAACTACGAGGAGACCCGCGGGGTGCTGAAGGTGTTCCTGGAGAACGTCACCTGCACCGAGCACGCCAAGAGGAAGACCGTCACCGCCATGGACGTGGTGTACGCGCTGAAGCGCCAGGGCCGCACCCTGTACGGCTTCGGAGGCTAAACAGGAGCGGAGCTTCACTACCGGACCCCGACGTATAAACCCAAGTGACCCAGTGACATTTGTCACTGCTGAGGTTGCTTTATGGGTCTATTTTTCATACTGTGCTGATCAATTGGAAATCAAATTGCAAAAAAGACCCGTTCCCACACCTAAGGTCAAATATTAGGAATCAAAACTGCTCGAGTGTATGGAAGCACACAGCTTTATCAAGATTTCCAAGTGCAAGATCTTTTTATTCATAAAAGCCCCTATTTATGTTGTATGAGCAATATTAATATTAATACAGAATCTTTTTTCACCAAATAAATGGGCTTCCTGACTTCAGAAAGCCTTCTAGACAAATACTAAAAGAGCAAAAATTCAATTTGGTAAATGAAATGATAACACATTCCCTACCAAACCTTGAGTACATGTAATTCAGGATGATAATACAAAACCATTTATAATTTAACAAATAAAACCTGTCAACTGGTAATCACCACTTATCATAAAAAAATAAGTAGCAATACACAGTAGGGGACTCTTGGGTGCAAGTTAAATCCATGCAAGAAGGGGTTTAGTGTTATATTTCCAAATCAGATATGCAAATGAGAGATCTGGCCCAGCCAATCTCAAAGCTCCCTTGGTCTGGAATGGAGCTGCTCCCCTCTTCTAGTTATTCACACTGGAGTTAGGTTACATATTAGCACATTTCATCTAACAGTTGCTCCAGAAACAAAAAACGTAAACAAATGACCTGGAATGTGACCACACCTATGAGAATGTAGTTCAACAAATAACTTGTAAACCTTGTCATAAGATTTTTTGTTGTTCTACAAAATATACTTTATTCCGCAAAAAAAACCATCTCAAAAGGAACATCTCACACATATTAACACTCCATGTAATAAAAAACAACGGCGGAACGGAGATTGATTGTCCGTTATCAATCTTTGCAAGTGGGGGCGGATTTGTGCAATTAAGAGAATCCCTCCAAACCTACCGCTTGCTATTGTCCTTTAATCCCTGTATAGGGCCCAAAGTCCTTTCCAGCGCTCCCTCGCCGTGGGGAAACCCCATTTGGCGACGTGGCGCTTCGTCCTCCTCCTGAGGTCCACCAGGATCCTCTCCTGCATCTCCCTCGCCCCCACTTTATGTTGTGCTGGATGAGAGTGTTCCTCGCCTTCCACAGTCCTTGTTTTGTGAGGGACAGCAGCAGCCCCCGCAGGTCCTGTGTCCCCTTCTCCAGTCCTGTGGGTGCCAGCCCCCAGCAGAATGTACTGGTAACTGAGCACCGCACCCGTTCCCAGGAGTTGCATAATGTTGTCAATTCTGCCCCACACCGCCTTGGCGAAGGGGCAGCTCCAGAACACGTGTTCCTGAGTCTCCTCGACAAAACACGTGTCCCGGGGGCAATGCGGATTCCTGGAGATCGAGTGTCTGTAGAGGACCTTTCTGGTAGCCAGACTCTTGTGTACAGCCATCCAATTGAGGTTCTTCAGTTGGTTGTCAAGTTCTTTGGGCTGTGTCCTTTCCCAGACTTGTCTGGGAACCTGCAGCCTTTCGTCAGCGACCAAATGCCCCCTCACCTCTTTGTACAGGGCTCTGTGGTTGGTGCAGAGCTCTGGCTGTCTCGTGGCCTCGTACCTCCTGCTCCACTTGACAGTGTGGATGTAGAACTCCGGTCGCCTCTCTGCCTTGGGCCCAATGTTTGACCACTGGACCAAGTGCCTCATGGGGACGGAGAGCCACAGCCTGACAAAGTACTGGCACTTGTGGCCAATGGGCTCCTGCAACGCCTGACAGAGGTTCCAGTAGAAGATGCAGTCGAGTTTCAGGGGGAAATATGGGACATCTCGACCCCCTTCCTCAACTGGCTGACACATCCGGTTTCTTGTGATGTACTCGTACGTGCCACCCCAGACGAAGCCGAAGATCATCCCTTGCAGCGCTCGTCTGAGTCTGGCCGGCAGGGGGTACACCACCACCAGGTAAACCAAAGCCAGCAGGATGTCTGCTTTCAACACCATCACTTTCCCTGTGTAGGACAGCGACCGCGTTTTCCACAGACCCAGCTTCGCGTTCACCCTGGCGATCCTCTCGGTCCAGTTGATGGTCTCGTTGTCCTGGCTCTGGAAGGAAACCCCCAGTATTTTGAGAGGCTCCGTGTAGAGCTCGAGACCCTCCGGCTCCATCGTCCTGTGCTTCCAGGGCCCGAAGAACTTCAGTTTGCTCTTTCAGCGGTTGTGCTTCGACCCCAAGACTCTGGAGTATTGCTCCATGACCTGCAGGGCCCTCCTCAGCCCCCTGTCCGACCGCAGGAACAGTGTCGTGTCGTCAGCGTACTGGGAGATCTTCAGGGTTTCCCCCGCGCCTCCCGGTATCTCCAGGCGGTTGATGACAGGGTCCCGTCTCACCGCCTCTGCTAGGGGCTCTGTGAAAAGAACATAGAGAAGGGGTGAAAGGGGGCAGCCTTGTCATACTCCGGATTCCTGGGGAATGAAATCCCCCAGGTTTCCGTTCACGTTGACTCTGCTGCCTATGTCAGAGTACGGTATCTTAATCCAGAGGCTGAAACTCTCTCCAAAACCGAAGCGTTCCAGCACCCTGAACAGATAGCTATGGTTCACTCTGTCGAAGGCTTTCTCCTGGTCCAGGCTGACCACCATCATGGGCATATTCCGGTCCTCGCCCCAGGCGCTAGCGTCTCTGGTCAGCTGGAGGTTCCAGCTGATGGATCGCCCCTCCACCCCACACGTCTGGTCGCTGTGGATGATGTGGGGGAGGGCGGTTCTCAGTCTGGTGATCAGAAGCTTTGGACAGGATCTTTACGTCCATGCAGAGCATCGTGATCGGCCTCCAGTTTTTGAGGTCGTTGGCATCTCCTCCCTTGAAGAGCAGGGAGATGACGCCCTTCCTCATGGTGTTTCCGAGTTTCCCCCGCGGAAGATCTCCTGCACCACTTCCACCAGATCTGCCGCCAGGGTGTCCCAGAAGCAGGTGTAGAATTCCTTGGGGAGTCCATCCGGCCCCGGCACCTTGCCATTCTCCATGGACAAGAGCACAGCCTTCAGCTCCTTGGCCGTGATTGGACCCTCCAAGTCCTCCCTCACCTCCTCTGGTACTCGTGCCTTCAGCCCCTCCAGAAAAGCATCACCTGCCTCCACCTCTGTCTGCTTTTCTGAAAAGAGCTCCTTGTAGAAAGTGGTGGTCGCTTCTACCTTGTCGCTCTCGTCCAGCACTTCCTCTCCGTCTCCCCATCTCAGGCTGTAGATCACCCTCTTTTTCTGGGCTTCTCGGACCTGATTGAAGAAAAAAGAGGAACAGGTTTCATTATTTTGCTCGGTGTGCAGCTTGCGGAGCCTTTCCTTCAGGTCCCATGCCCAGGCTGAATTGAAGGCTCCTCCCCTGTTAGCAGAGCTGTACTCCTCCTCTAGTTGTTTCGGGAGTTGCGCAGCTTCCTTCCTCTCCCTGGCCGCCTTCCATCTGCAGTACGTCTGCGCCAGCGTTCGGGTCCTGTCCTTCATGGACACCCACCATTCCACCACGGAGCTGTAGCCATCCCTCATGTCGACCCAGCTTGCGTAGACTTTACTGAACAGTGCCCTGAAGTCGTCTTCCTCCAGTATCCCGGTTCAGCTTCCAGTACCCACGACCGAATGCAGGCAGGTTGGTGTTAGCCACCACCGTTACGCACTCGTGGTCGGAATACCACGCCGGGGACACCGTCGCCGACTCCAGGGAGCAGGTTGTGTGCAGAAAGATGTAGTCCAGGCGGCTGCACACTCCCCGGGAGTTTCTCCACTTCATTCTGGCGTTGTTTGGGCGGCACCGTCTGAAGCCGTCCACCAGGGAGAACTGCTTGAATAGTTCCCCTTCTCCCGGTCGATGTTGAAGTCCCCGCCGAGTACCACCTGTCTGTTGGTGGTGCAGCAGCTGGCCAGGTCAGTCGATGTCTGCGACCAGGATCCGACCCTGCACCACCGAGAAGGAGGAAACCAGCGTCATCTCTGTGTTTCCGAGGAGGATTCCCACTCCGGAAGAGTGGGCCCCCCCTACACTCCAGCATGATTCTACCTTCGTCCATTCCCTGGTGAATGTCCACTTGTCGCTTTCATCCTTCAGGTGGACCTCCTGTAAGAAACAAACTGAGAAAGACTTTGAGGCCAGATCATAAAAGTCTCCCTGTCTTTTCACAGGGTCTCTCACATTTGATGTCAGAAAGGTAAGTTTCACCGTCATGATTAAGCAAATGAAAGTTTAACTTCCTCTCTGTGTACTTACAGTGGAAACTGGGGTCTACATCTGGGCACTGTTTAGCCGAGATGAAACTCCTCTAATTCGGGTCCTGGGGGGAATATGCTGGGCTCCCTCCAGGTCTCGTTGGGGACTGAAAATTATAGATGCTGGAAAGGTCCAGCCCTACCATCAGAACCTGGCTCCAGGGTTGCTTCGAAGTAGTCCTCGTCTTCCTCGAGGATACTCCCTGCCACCGCTTCGGGAAGGCTCTTTTCTTCCCTTTCTCCAGTTGTTTCGGGGACCTCCAGTTGCTCCTGGACCTCAGGTGAGGGGGTCCCCACTTCCTGGGCTGCCTCCTCCTGTTGTCCCTGGGCTCCGGAGGAGGGGGTTTCCACTTCCTGGGCTGCCTCCTCCTGTTGCCCTTGGGCCTCTGGGGAGGGGGGTTCTGCTTCCTGTGCTGCCTCGTCATGTTGTCCTTGGGCCTCAGGGGGGAGGTTTTCCATTTCCTGGGCTGCCTTCTCCGGTTGTTCCTGGGCCTCAGGGGAGGGATGTTCCGTTTCCTATAGGACGAGGAAACGGTTCTCCCTCACCACTCTTTTTTTCTGTCCTTCCGGTGGTGGATCCGCCCTGCTTCGCTTCTCCCACTTTCTCTTTCCCTTCTTGGTGGGAGTTATCCAGGGCCCTTCCTCCGGTCGGCCATTTTGTCCATCATCTTGTGGCTGCACTGCGGCTGGAGGTGTGGCCTCGGCAGTTTCGGTTCTCTGCGGGGGAGGTGCGGGTTCTTTGTTCTCACCTCCCTCCCTTTGTCTAGAGACCAGTTTCTGCCGGCCGGCTTCCACCACCTGCGCAAACGAAGGTTTGCTTATCTTACGTTGGCATCCATCACACGTCTTGGCAGCCCAGCAGTTTTTTGCCAGGTGCCCTTCTTTGTTGCAGTTGTGACATCTGACAATGTCACACGCGTTCTCCTTGTGGCCGGACTGTCTGCACTTCTTGCAGAAATCCGGCATCCTGGGGTAATAAAGGTATCCCCTGTCGGATCCGATGTTGAAATGGGCTGGGGGGTGCTGGAAACCGTCAACACCCTCTGGGTCCTCTCACAGGAGGACTCGGAACTGGCGTTTGCCGTACCAGATGCCGAGACTGTCCCTTATCTCCGTCGGTTGGCCCGCCACAGTTACATACCTCCCTAGGAACGCTGTTATCAGTTCCGTTGGCACATAGGGATTGTATGTGTGGACTGTGATGGTCATCTGGTTTATCTTCCTCATCGGCTCCGGCCTGATTTCAGAGAAACCAGTGTGCTTACCTTTCTCTCTGATTAGTTTTGTTGCCTTCTCGTATGAGGAGTCCGTGGCCATATAGGCCTCCACATGTATTTCTCTGCCTTGTTGTCTTGAAGGCAGTAGAGATCTCCAGCCACCAATTGCAGGATCCCTCTCAGGAAGGTCACGTTTTTGCAGTTGGCATCGTCTCTCCTTTTCTGGTCCAGTGGAACCAGATCAGTTTCCTCTTGTCTGCCACCTTTCTCTGCCAGAGAAAGCAAAGGCCCTGTGGGGAGCAGCAAGGGATCCCTGGCCTTTGTCCTTGTGGGCAAAGCCCAGCTAGGTGCAGGCATAGGAGGAGGCCTTCGCTGGTCTCGAGGAGGGAGACAGGTTGTTGTGGTGAGCCACACGCACTCGGTCCAGGCTGAGATGCAGGAGAGGCAGAGAGAGAGGAGAGTTGAAAGTGCTCTCAAGGGTCTCAAGGAGAGACTGAGTGCCGCGGGCAGGCCACGTACACCCACTCTCAGCCGAGAGGCCAAGGAGGCAGAGAGAGAGGGAGCGGATAGCGCTTTCGAGTCTCGAGGAGAAAGCAAGCGCAGCGGGCAGGCCACGGGCAGCTACTCCCAGCCAAGAGATTAAGGAGGCAGAGAGAGAGAGAAGAGAGAGAGGAGAGGTGTTACGATCCCTGCCTCTCGGCTACGAAAGAGGCAGAAGAAGGCGTAGCCTTAGTTCATCAGTCCACCTATGACTGTACCCTCTCACCACCACACCTCCGTCTCATCTTGTATTTAAGCACTAGTCTTTCCCTACCTCCTCGCTCAGTATTGGTTTCCCTTTCGAGCTACTTAGTCGCGCTACGCCTTCTACCTCCTCGTACTGTTCTGGCTCTGACTTCGGTTTTTCCCCTTTTACTTCGTCTTTTGGATTACGGCTCGGCTTCGGTTGCTTTCTCCTAGTTTGGTTCTCTGGCTTCCCCTGGACTCTCGGCTCTCTCCTTCGTCTACGGTTTTGGATTACGGTCTGGCTTTGGCTACTCTCTCCCTGTTTGGATCACTGGCTTCCCCTGGACTCTTGGCTCACTCCTTCGGCTACGGTATTTGGATCACGACTCGTCTCTGTCGGCTCCCGCAAGTGGGTTCACTACTTGGTTTCGGTTTCACTGGCCGAATCCGTAACAAGAGGAAAGCGCTGGTTCCCACCCAGCTCAGCTGCTGCTTGGCCTTAACCCCCTGGGCTCAACCCAGAGCGATACCAGCTCAAGCACTCTTCGGGGTTCCGGAGGGGGAGCAAGAGAAAAGGGGAGGGGAGAGGAGAGGAGAGGAGAGAACAGAGAGAGATAACATTACTACTGGATCCCACCCAGCTCAGCTGCTGCTTGGCCTTAACCCCCTAGGCTCAACCTAGAGCGATACCAGCTCAAGCACTCTTCAGGATCTTCGATCGCCTTCTAGACCTTTGGAAAGACAAGAACTGTGGGCATGCCACTTGAACTTGATCTTAGCCAAAAGGCCGAGAAGCGACCTTCTGGTCTAAAGACCCTGGTCTTTACCCATCATGGTCCCCTAATAACCCCCCTCTCTGAACTAGCTTCATCACTCTGCTCTCTTCCCCACTGAGAGCTACTGTGTGCTGAGCGGACTGGAGCATCATCCAGGTGGGGCTGCACACTGGTGGGGCTGGGGGGGATCCCCATTAACCTGTAAAGCGCTTTGTGTGGAGTGTCCAGGAAAGCCCTATAAAAATGTAAAGGATTATTATTAATTATTATTATTAAACAGTAAAAGATGGCAACACACTTCAGGCATGCGGAGCATGAATGCTGGCCATGAATATTAATAAGCTCCGCATTCAATGACAACACCACAGAGCAAGAACACATTTGAGCTGAAAGATTTATGTTTCACATTGAAACTTGAAGTCTGATTACAGTGTAATTATGTGGTGAATGTTTTTTACCACCAGGGGGGGTGTCAAAGTGTTTTTTAAAACTCTGTTCGCTTTTGGACATCCACGTTGTAGGAAGTGATTTAGCTCCAGTTTGCCTTTTATTTTATTTTTGAGTAAATAAACATAGAAATTGGCCTGTCTCATTATTGTCCAGTGCTTCAGATTAAGGAGCCTCTGAGACTCCTTATTTGATATATATGGAGTATTGGGGTGGCTCAGTGGTTTTGCTTGGCCGCCTCGTACTCCAGGTGACCTGGGTTCAAGTCCAGATCCAGAGTGCTGTCGGTGTGGAGTTTGCATGTTCTTCTGTGTGTGTGTGTCCCTTATTGGACTAGCAAGGTACGCCACTATCCATCCTGGATGCATGCACATGACCTAACAAAAGACTTGAACACAGGTGCCTTGTGCTTCCATAGGATGACAGAGGAGCTACGAACATGATGATTACACAGTACCTAGTTTGGGAGATGTCTTATGCCCATCAAAGTCCCCTGCAGTTCCATCCTCAGATATTGAGCAGGTACATTCCAGATTTATTCAACCCTGACAGCCTCGATCCTCTCTTGACAGCCTTGTTAGGAGCAAAGCCAATTACTGCTGCGTTTAATTACTCTGGTGACCGACACCAAGCTGCATGGTCACTATAATCCAGTATTTATTCCCTACATGCCAGCGTGATTAAGTAGCACTATAACCCTGAGTATGCACAGATATATACAGTATGTCTCCTTCAAGAAGTTCCTTGAAGTATGTTCCTTTTAAATCATTAATACTACGCGTTTTTAAATAGATAAAATTAAATGGTCTGAGACCCATGTTTAAAAAGTTTAAAACAGACGTAAGGGTGTTATCTACAATTAAGTATTTCTAAATGTAAGAACGTGAAAGCTGTGTGGACCTGATCTTTTTTTATCTTGTTCAGTCTTTTTTTTTTGTCAAGTGCAATTGTATTACAGATTGTAGCCCCTGAATGTGTTATTGGTGTTATATGTTATATGTATTATTGTTTGTACTGTATTAATTTTTGTTGTTGCAATAAAAAAAAACGAAAGTCGTGCATAGCAACGGTCACTAAGGAAGTGCGGCTTAACCAGGAATTCCGGTGTCCATGCAGTAGCGTCTGCGGCAACAAGAGGGAGACACACCCGTCCGCTCTCACAGTGGATCAGCTGTCATACTGCTCACATAGGGGTGGAGGGGATCCCCATTAACCTGTAAAGAGCTTTGAGTGGAGAGTCCACAAAAGCGCTATATACATGTAAGCAATTATTATTATTTATAACAAATCAAATTACTTAAGAACATATGAAAAGGTAATGATACCAATAGACAATTCAGCTTATTAGAGCTCTGTGTTTGTCCTGTACACATGTACTTACAATACATGGAATAATTTACAAAGATCCCACTGTGTCCCCCCGTGTAGAATAGATGTTCATAATCTGTTTAGTCTATTGTTAGTCTCTAAGCCGTCAACATTGAAAATCTGACGTTTAATCATATTCCACTTACTGTAAGTCCACCTGTTCTGATCTGTGGCTTCAATGGCTTCCACCATCAACCGACCAACCATTTTCATTCTCTTTTAAACTTTGAAACCCAACTTTTCAGCAGCTGGTCAGAAAGTCAAGTTGCCCAGTAAGGTTTATCAAATGTTCCCTTCCAAACATAAAAGATAAAAACACCAAAGCAAACAATTCTCAAATAGTATTTCCTTGGACTTTAATAATACTACTACATTTAAATGTGATAATATATATACATTCATTAAACAACTCTCAACGAATTTTCACTGTACTGAGACCAGACCTTCATGTTTAAGAATCACTTATAAAGAAAATATTAAAATACATATCCATATATATTGAACCTTAATATAAATGCTACAGTATTTGAAGTTTGATGTCGGTCTGTCGCCAGTGGCGTTTTGTGTTTCACACTGCCCAGAGAAATCCTGTGCAGACTGATCTTCTGACACTCAGTCTCCCATGGGGTGGCACTGCCCTGCGGAGCAAACACATCACTGATGAACTACCCAGCTTTCAGAACGCACGACGGCAAGGCTGTGCTGCTTAAGCATCTCACCGTCTTCCTCCTCTTTCGAGAACACCACGCCATTGTCCTCCTGGCTCCAGCGCAGGCTGGTGTTTCTCAGCTCGGTGTGCTTGGACAGCTCTCTCGTCAGCTGCAGAGGGAACAGCACCACAGCGCCCGGGTCAGAAATCGGGCTCGGTATGTCTTCCTGGATGAGAGCTGCAGTCTTTTCGCGGTGGGGAGGAAGCAATCGCTGGGCGAAACAGGGAAGCAGCAGCAGACACCGCCTGCGGCGGGTGATAGTGGTCTGTAGTGGGAGGCGGAAGCTGGAGTGAGCAAGGGACATAGCAGGATTCGAAGTCGCAGAACAAAGCATGGAGGCAGCCAGAGAGGCGATGTCGAAAAAAGGCAAAGCCCGGAGCCGATAGATACCCAAGCGAAGCAGCTAAGAGACAAAGTTGAAGCGAGAAATCTTCAATGCCAAGGAGCAAACACAAGTGCGATCCAAGAGCGAGGTCGAGGGAAACGGGGTCAAAGCATCGAGAAAAACTTGACTAAGGAACGCCAAGGCTCAAGCCTGAACTCCCTAAGACTTAGCGAGGAAGTGATGCCATGTGAGGGCTGATCGTCAATATACTTGGATTAGGAGGCAGGTGATGGCTAACTGTGAGCAGGTGGAACTGATCTTCCACCTGATTGCACTGTCATGGCAACTGGGTGATTGACAGGTGGCCATGTCGGTTGCTGTGGTTACTCGGGAGGGTCTTCGAGCAATCCGACGTGAGCAGGCATGACATAATAAACAAAGCCAGCAAGGGAAAGGTCAGCGCTTCGATATAACCGCAAGCATGATCTACAGTATTCTCTCTCTTACATTCCAGTTTAAAGCCCCTATTAACTCTGTAGCGGCGAGGCTTATTCAAATACAGGAATTAAGTTTTCTGTTCCCTTGCCAGTCCTTCACTCCTTCATCTCAGTGGTGCTTGAGGCCACTCCATTTGGTTCACAATTAAGGTGTTTCCCTTGCTGATAGAGTGTCCTGATAAGGAACAGCTCCCCAATTCCTGAGATTCTCCAGCAACCTTAATAATCTCAATTCTGGCGCCTAAAAGTCTGAGATTCCAAGGGAAAGTGTAATTCAAAGTTGGTTTATGACTCTAAGGTCAGAGGACATGTTTACTCATCATCAGCCAATCAGGAACTGGTAGGGCAGGTTAACCCCATGTGGGTCTCTGATGCCCATGAAACTTTCAACCAATGAACAACCTGCAGTTCCTCCAGGTAAAAACAGGCAACACAGAGAGCCTGTGAACCGGTTCTCAGGGTAGAACAGTTGGGAAGCGCAGAACAGTTCCCAAGGGAACACAGTTTCCAAGCGCAGGACATTCTCGCAGTGCGCCTGCTGGACATTTAGCCTCAGGGCTCCACTTGAACATCCTCAGACTCAGCCCGGACCACCACGTAACGGCCAGTGTGTCCGAGTGCAGGACTTTCCTTTGTTCTAAGAGTTGAGAACAGAGGTAGCCAGCGCGAAACCTCCACCCGAGGTTAGCATCAGCAGCAAGCCTCGTGAACAGGTTGGAGGCTTGCTGCTGATGCTATTCAGCTGAATCACTATTCAGAACTAGCGCTTCATCACGAACGAACCAGTCTTCTTCCTGACCTGCTGGGACCCAAAGTCATTTTTCTCCTGTGCACAAACTTTGCTAGTAAGCCAGAACTAACTAGCCGGTCTTCAGAGAGCCCCCTGCTAGAGCATCGCAGTAGAAATCTCTCTCACCACGTCGCAAGCAGCACCACTGCCTGGCACCGAGCCAGAGAGAGTGGATTGGACAGCAACAAGCCTGCCTTTGCTTCTTTGTGTCTGCAGGAGATCTGACTCCACGCAGATTGGATGAGTATTCAACATTCTGCATTACACCTTTTGAATTCAATTGTTACCTCAACCGCAGTTGATATCCATTTAATTCCTATGAGTGATGTACTTGTTTTGAGTATCTAGTGTAGAAGTTGTAACCAAGTTCACTTGCGAAACAGTCTAAATGAATGATATACTGAACGTATGTCCTCTTGGTATTGGTAACTCTTCGTGATTGAATATATACCTTTTGTATTCTGCTAACGCTCTCGATAAGATCTGTTATGTTTATATGCACATTTTATGTATTAATAAATGTATTCTTGTGTATTAATACCCGTGTGTGTGCGTTGTTTGAGTTATCCCGCAAGGTTGGATTCGAATACCATGAAAATAATCATTTTGTGACTTACGGCTACAATTAAGAATTGTCCCAGTAGATGTGCGACCCCTACATTACTGGTGCCTTGTAAGAGGATACTACAACTCTATAACTCCACCCTGTATCTTTGTGTCTATTCATATGCACCCTTAATGCAAAATGCCAAAACGAAGGTAATAGTGTTTTGTGTTTGTTTTGTATGGTGTTTATTAATCAGTTCTACTCCCCAGTTTATAAATCCTCCCAGTCTGTCCATAGCTCTGCGCTCATTTTCTCTTGCTCTCCTCCCTCCACCCCAACTTCACCCTTGCGGCTGCCTCCCTGGCTCATTCTTCACAGATGATTTCCCCAGCCAGGTGAGGTAACACTACAATAATAAGTACACTATCCCTTTATATTCATCTGATTGTTTCCTTGTTAGTAGATTTTGGAAGAAACTACTAAAATGCTTTTTTTCAACCAAAGAAAATCCCCGGTAATGACTCATATTGGTAGGAACCCACTGCGTGTAATGTGTGACAACCATTTTGATTGAGTGTGTTTCTGATTTCTGTATAACATTGCAATGTGTGGCTCATTATGCATAGCATTGACTGGAAGATCTTTTTTGTCCACTGCAGCTCCAACAGTATGATTTTCTTTGTTTCTTCTTTATGAGGAACCTGGAATATGGAAAGCCACCTATGCACACTGACACAAACTAGCAGTCGATTTCCTATACCTGGACCAGAAGCCAGTCCTTAACATCTGGGTCATTAGGATTCACTTCCGAGTCCATTAATATCTTCACTCTCAGCACCACCCTCTTCCCTGCGGAGGAAAGGATGAAAACAGCATAGAAGACAATAAAAGAGGCAAACCCCATTCTGAAGGAGCATTAAGTGATTCAACCTGCCTGGTCTGAGGGACAGTTATATGGTCAAGGACGTCGAAACATCACTTACAATATTACAAAAGACTGGTGCTCCGGAGGTGGCTCCAGAGTCTATCCCAGCAAGCAACAGGTGCAAGGCAGGGCTCACCCTGTAAGTAATGCCAGTCCGTCACAGGGCACACGCCACAGCTAATTTTGCCCAGGAGGTAATTCAAAACCTACCAGCATGTCTTTGGACTGCAGGAGGCAACCCACGCAAAAACAAGGAGAACATTCAAACTGCATGCAGACTGAACCCAGAGCTCAGGCAATACGAGGCAGCAATGCTAACCACTGCACCCAGTGCACCCTGGGACCGACTCTGGGCCACCACAAGCGCAAACTGGACAAGCAGTCGCAGAGAGCGAAGTGCCGGCGATGTTCCCCGCAAGTTTACCCCTATAAGGCTGTCAAAGTGGCCCCGCAATAACTTACCACTGTAGCAGAAGAACGCATAGGTGGTATTGCAATAATAGTCATTCCAGGAGCCTCTCGCGCTCCCCTGCAGATTCACAGCGCCACAGCTCTCAATGCCGCCATAATTGTTGGGCTCCCCCTCGTACCAGGGGCGGAAAGTGGAGACGTCCCCATCGGACCACTTCCAGGGCTCAGTGAACAGCCCGATCCAGACCTCCCTGCCTCCGGCCGTGACTCTTACTAACTCATTCTCGCTCTGGCTCCTCACCCGGGTCAGGTCGGTGTAATGTTCTCTGCAAAACGTCAGGGCTTCTGTCCAGTTCTTGGCCTCAGCCACCAGGAAGTATTGATCGGCTGCGCCTTCCCCCCCTGAAGAAGTGAACCCCAGTCATTAGTCTGGTTGAGGGTCACAGAGCAGCCTCAGCAAGCAACAGGCAGGATACCACCTGGATGGGACGCCAGTCCACCGCACGCAGACACAAGCCCTAGGGTCAGACATTCCCAGCAGCCAATTCACCCACCAGTGTCCAGTGTCCCCCACAGTCCAATTCAGTTGGACTGTGGGGGACACTGGAGCACCTGGAGGAAACCCCCGCGAACATGGGGAGAACATGCAATCTCCACCTCTCCACCCCAGGATTTGAACCTAGGGCCCTGGTGCCGCGAGGAAGTGACGCTAACCGCTCCTTATATAGCGCTTTTCTGGACTCGACTCAATGCGCTTTAGTGGTAATGGGGACTCCCCTCCACCAACACCAATGTGCAGCCAAACCTGGATGATGCGACAGCAGCCATAGTGCGCCATAACGCTCCACACACATCAGCTATCAGTGGGGAGGAGAGCAGAGCAAAGAAGCCAATTCATAGATGGGGTTTATTAGGAGGCCATGATTGGTAAGAGCCAATGGGAAATTTGGCCAAATCCCTGGGATTTTTAATGACCACAGAGAGTCAGGACCTCGGTTTTACATCTCATCCGAAGGACAGCGCCTGTTTACAGTATAGTGTCCCCGTCACTAAACTGGGGCATAAGGACCCACATGGACCGCAGGGTGAGCGCCCCCTGTTGGCCCCACTAACACCTCTTCCAGCAGCAACCTTAGTTTTTCCCAGGAGGTCATCCAGATACTGACCAGACTCACACCTGTTTAGCTTCAGTGGGTTGCCAGTTGTGAGTTGCAGGGTGATATGGCTGCATTATTATGACTACACATTCAGTATTCGTGCGAGAAAGACCGTAAAAGACTCATGGGACATTTACCTTGATAGCAAACGGAATACCTCGTGAAAGTGCAAGAGCGATCAGCCCACAACCCGCTGCTGATCATCGCCACGCAGTTCTCCTTGCCCCCGTAGTTGTTCGGTTCTCCCTCATACCAGCTGGTGAAAGCAGACCTCCCCGCGCCGTAGAGGTAGTCCCCCCCAAGGGACCACTGCCACAGGTCCCAGACGTAGTACAAGCCGATCCAGGCGAAGTCGGTGACCGGCTCGGCGTTGGCGAGGAGCTGCTCCAGGTCGGCTGGCCCGCTCACGGTAGCCATGTCCGTGTACTGGCCCCTGCAGTACTCCCGAGCCCCAGCCCACGTCCTGCGCTTGCTCACAAAGTGGTAGCGGTGAGGTGAGGCCAACGCCCAGAGGCCTGAAATGCAGGAGGCAAGGTTGAGGCTTAGGAGCAGTGGGTGATCAGCTCGCGATGCCTGGCCAAGCCAGCCCATGACGGGCCAACACATTGGAGAAGCAAATCCGGTCAGGGATTGGCCCGGAACTTCTCAACTCGACAATTGTGGCTGTCGTTTTGAGTGGTTTCGTCTTCCCTGGGGGAGAATTTCAAATGGGTCTGCCCATGCACTGTGAAGTGGCACAGGGGCTAGAGCACTGCAGTTTTTCAGCACTGGGACGCTGGGTTCAGCTCTGCTTCTGGTCTGGTTTGTATATTCGACACTGTGCTCACACTAGGTTTCCTCTGGGAGCTCCAGTCTCCTCCCCAGTCGAAAGGCATGCTGATATATTCACTGACGTCTGGGAGAGTTAGTGTGGGTGTGAGTGTGTGTGCCCTGTGATGGAGTACCACTCCTTGTGCCTGCTGTTTACTGGAATAAGCTCTGGCTGTGCCACCACCCTAAACTGGATGAGGTGGAACAGGTGGGCAGATGGAATATCATATAATCAAGAGCACCTCTGATATAATAGTCGGCCGGAACGATAAATTGGCACAAAGCAACAGCATCAACAAGACCAGATGATAATCGGTCTAAGGAGGTACAACCTCTGAGTTGGTAGGCTGGTGGCCACAGGTTTCTTGATGAGCAATCGGCCCCCCAGTCATTTCTGTACTTTGCTCAGGTCCAGATGAGCGGACCAGTCCAGACCGCAGACGATCGCAGGCGATACAGAGGGATTAGCGGAGGCCGAGAAGCGGGCAGCAAATGAAATTCAAATGATTTAAACCAGCGTGCAGGCAGGGAAAACAAACTTTCGATGCAAAACTCAGGGAGGCGACTCAGGGAAAAGACTGAGGTGTTTATGCTGATGAGTCGTTTGCATCCTCGAAACAATGTGGGCGAGCCATAAGCCACAGGCACAAGGCAGGACAGATGAATGACTACGTTAACCCAGGGACACCAGCCCATTGCAGGGCACAGATACGCCCATACTCACATCAGGGCAAATTCTCCAGAAGCCAATTGACCCTCCAGCATGTCTCTGGACTGTGGGAGGAAACTGGGGCAAACCTATAAGAAACACACATGAACTGGAGGGACATACCACCTCTGAACCCAGGGTTCAACCACTCCAGTCATTATAGGTCAAATGAAACCCAGTTATCTGACTGAAAAGGATCTATCCAGGTGAGCCAAGTGCTTATGAGAGGTTAGCCATCTTGATCCTGCAGAAAGAGACTGTACCCCCAACAGAAAAAGTAAATGTGCAAAGCTCTTTGCAGAAACTCCAACCTCTCCTCACAAACCTTATAATCAAAGGACATATTGATGTCCTTTCCTGGACTCTTAATGGCTTGAATACACTCTTCATGTAATTAGAGTCGATTGGCGCTGTTACAAGTCTCTCACTCATATAAATTTACTTGTCATGCTGCAGGACCAGGAGTAAATAACAGTGCTTTGATCAATTAATAAAGGCCTGGATCACCTTGAGAACAATCAATTAAACAGGTGGTCTGTACAATTAAGTAACTGAGGAATCAATGGGAACAAACATAAATAAAACCGGTGATTCAGGGTGACCTATAAGATTCACTAGACCTGAGCTCTCCCTGGGTCAGGATCAGAGAGCCCTGTACTGACTGGACCAGAGTCACAGACCCCTGGATTGACTGGACCGAGGCACTGGCCCTTTCAACACCGAAGTTCAGAGGTCTGAATAAACCTCTTTTTATCTTCCATCTCCGCTGGTCCAAATTGGAAAGGAGAGAAAAAGCCCACATGAGGAGATTACAATACATGTACTGTATATAATCAATTTTTTTAAAACCAGCCATAAATTAACCTTGGCAAACTGTCTACAACCGTTCACCGTTTTTTTTCCCTATGACACTATATACATTTGTGACCAATTCTAAATAAAGTAAACAAGTAAGCAGGAGCAAACGGTGTATTTGAATGAAGCTCCACACATATTTCTTTGCCTCTTTACTGGAGAACTCCAAAAAGGTGCTCCAGGAAAATCATTACAGGCCATCATGGACATCTCCCATCTCCCCTCTATGACACACTTGTGAGAAGAACACATTCAGCAACAGGCTGATCCAACCGCGGTGCGACAGGGGACGCTACAGGAGGTCATTCGTGCCTTCTGCCATCAGACTGTACCACTTATCCACTGTGTGTCTGGGCAGGGGTAGCACTGGCACTGACCTGGTTTTGGACTTAACAGTAAACTCTCTGCTTCCATTGGGTTTTTTCCCCGTTTACAATTGTTGTTTGTGCAATACATGCCAGGGACGCAATATATTTACAATATATTGTAATATATATACAATATATATGCAATATATTTACATTGTGCAATACAACTTTTTTGTGTACTGTTCTGGCTTGCTTTTTGTATATTCTCGACTGTGAGCAACTCTTCTTAGTGCACTTCTCACTGACTGTACTGATTGGATTGTGTTGTTGTATTGTTGTATCATTTCGTTACACTGTCGCTGTGTTGACAGTGCTGCTGTCGCACTGCAATTTCCCCTCACGGGATCAATAAAGTATCTGTCGATAAGTAACCGTCGTTGTGTTTCAGATAGTTACAGAGAGCTGGTGACCCAGTTCTGTTCACATACTGGGGCTGCCCTCCCATCTATACAGGACATTGATGACAGATGGTGCCTGAGGAAAGCTCTAAGCATCATCAAAGACCCCCACAGACCCCAGCTACAGACTGTATGACCCTCTACCATCTGGAAAACGGTACCGGAGCATTCGGGCCCGGACTACCAGACTCAGAGACAGTTTTACCCCTGCACTATTAAACTATTAAACTCCCAGCCTCTCTCACTCTCACCTCACCTCTCACCTATGATCTGAACCTCACAGTGCCTTCTTTCTTACCAAAAACTCAAACACACATTGAAATCTACCTCTACCTTACATGTCAAAAAGCTCACTCCCCATAATTTCTATCCTTTTATTTCATTCTGTTGATGAATGTTTTTGCACATCTGATGTTGTTTTGCACATTTCCTGTTGTTGTTTTTGCACACTGCTTGTTGTCTCTGTCTTTCGTTTGTTATACAATTGAATTGTTGTTTTTTTGTATTACTTATCATCTGAGAGCTAGCTAAATAGCTTTTCGTTATACCATATACCTGTATATGAATATAATGACAATGAACTTGAACTTGAATACTGTGCAGTAATGCAACATCATCATTCCAAACAGAGGTTTGGGGTTAGTAAACACAAATGAAAAAAGGACACACTAACCTGAGACGATCAAGGTGAGGCATGCCTTCTTAGCCATCACTGCGGGTCGACGACAAACATAATAAAGACATAATACGTGATCAATTTACCAAGACCTGTGATAGAGTGGCGTCCTGTCCAGGATGTAGCCTGCCTAGTGCCCTTTGCTTGCCAGAATAGGTCCTGTGGCCCTCAGTTGATAAGATCAGATCACTTTTATTGGCCATATTCAATTTCTTGCATTAGGAATTTTTCTTTTCGCAGACCCCAGTTTGCTCTCCATGAGACACACAGACAGGGAGAGAGAAGCTGGGGGTCAGAGCGCAGGGTCGGCCATTTATACGGCACCCCTGGAGCAGCTGGGGTTCAGGGCCTTGCTCAGGGGCCCAAATGAGTAGGATACCTCTGCCAGCTGCGGGACTTGAACCGACAAACCCTTCCAGCCCCAGGCGCAGAGCCTGAGCCACAGAGACACTGATTTTGTTTTCACTGGATAAGCAGTGACTTAAAGCAAGGTGTTGTCATGTAAATAAAGGAGAAGCTGATCATTTATCATCTTTCTCATCAGGTTCTCCCTGGGTCAACATTGCTTGACTGGTACAGTTTCACTTAAGGCAGAGCCAATTACTCAAATAAAGCAACTGACCACTCCCTCTTCAAAACAGGTCGCACTGCGGGCTACAGTGAAATAAACACTCTTTTTGAGCCCTGTCGGTACGCTGGGTACCCTACGCGCTAAAACGTTCCCAGACTCTCAAATGAACAAGGCTTACATTTCTCGCAGGTTTGGACATTTACAATCTTTAAAATGTCCTGAAATTTCCCTATAACCGTTAAAAGCTCCCTCCACACCCTGAAACAATAACATTGGGATTTCCTAACAGGTCACTCATTCCTACACAGTGTTTCTGAAACTTTGCACTTCTGTAATTCTTTGTTGATTTGCGTTGCTCCCCGACATTTATTTTCCCCTCTAGTTTAGTCACCACTCACCGTTCTTCTCCCCTCTGGATGCGGGGTTGTCTCCGACCCGCCGGGGACGCTGGGTAGACGCGGACTGTTTCCAGGCCTGTACAGCCCTCGGTCTTTCCTCGGATCACCCAGCTGCGGTCCCCATGGAAACCATTCGGGCTTAGAGAGGCCCAATCTAATTGGTTCTCTGCAAGGACAATATTCAAATCGGACTCCCCCCATCCCGTGCCAGGTGCCTAGGCAAATCAGTCTCTCTGCTTTACTTTGGGATCATTTTAATTTAAATCCCTGGCAAATCAATTTCAGCTGCTGCTCGAGGTTTGGATTTATATCCACTAGGGGGGGGGGGGGGGGTTAATGTGTTTTCTTACGGTCAGGGACCAGCACAACCAATACGACAAAGACAAAACATTGTCAACAAAGAAGGTGTTGCAACAAAGTTTCAGCCGATTATTTCAGAAAATTAGTTTACACTGTTTAGAAGTCAGACGGTGGCACGGTTCTGGTACAGTGGTTAGTACCCTTTGATGGCCTGGTACCCCGTCCATCAAAGGTACACTGACAGGCTGAAAGTACTCTTTAGTCTGAAGGAACTGATTCTCTTCAGTCTGAAGGGTGTGTCCCACACTGACAGGCTGGAGGAACTGAGTCTCTTTCGTCTGAAGGGAGTGAACCCAGGTGCCCTGTGCTGAGCCAGGATCAGGGTGGAGTGGCGATTGCCATGATCTGGCGAGCACAAAGCTTCATCAGCTGCCCTTTGCCACAGGAGGTAAGAGGATGTACAGTGATGACGCATTTCCCTGTCCGTCGTGGCAGTTAACAGGTACTGGTTACAGGATCTCTAAAAAAGGAAATAAAGACTGAAATCAGATCCGACCCACCATGCTGCCACGGCGACGGTGCACTGCCCAGTGAAAGTGGCAGCCTGTCCCTGGACTGTGGGTGGAAACTGGAGCACCTGGAGGAAACCCCCACAGACCAGGGAGAGAATATGCAAACTCCACACAGACAGCACCCACACCCCAGGTCCAGCACTGTGAAGCATGCCCGACGATGCGGAAGGGCTTTTACAAATGAGTGTGTAACTCACACTGGTGCCCAGGATGGCCTGCTACCGGAACACAACCTAATTTTCTTAATGCAGTTTGTTCGAAGCGGTTTGCAGGAGCTGGAGGTGAGGACTGAGCTGGGGTCCAGTGTGCGAGAGTGACTACTGATGTCGTGTGTGTGTGTGTGTGTGTGTGTGTGTGTGTGTGTCTGGATCATTGTGAGCGCCGTCAGGTTTGTGTATTTGTTTAAACAAGAGGACGTGTCTGTGCGGGTCTGACTCTGTGTGAGGGTGCAGCTCTAACTGTGCGCGCGCGGGCGTGTCTATCTCTCTACAATGCATGAGGGGCTAAATCTGCCTCTGAGAAACTGACTTTTCAGAAGAAAAATTTATGAAAAGGTACGGCCTGGCCCTCTTCTCTTGCTCCCGACGTATAACACACTGGGGGATGAAGCTGGTGTCTTCAGCTGTAACCCTAGCTATTTATGCAAACAGCTCTTTTATGAAAAGCAGATCTAGGCCTAGACAAGAGGAACAGATTAAACAAATCTTGGATTTATGGCTTATTCAAAGCAGACTGAGCGCTGCTATACTGTATGTAGGAGCCAGAGATGAAGAATGAGCTATTTAAGGAAATCAGGAGTGTGAGAGAGGGAGTGTGTGTTTTTCCTCCCAATAGAGAAGGCTTGTGGTTCTTTATGCTTTTCTGCAGAGGCTGCCAACGTGAGTACGTGTTGGGTTCTTGGTTTGAATGCTCGAGTTGTCAGGCTGGCGTTTTTTGTTCCTGTTGGAGCCCATAATTGTGAACAAGGCACTTGAGGACGTCTCTGTGCGGGTGTGCGTTTGTAATGACGTGTGTGTGCCTCTCTGTTTCAGTATAAAAAATGCATTTAAGACATTAAGGCTTTTCATGTTCCTAATATTCTTTCCTTCTCGACAATAATAACTAAGGTGGCTGCTGGAAGAGGTGTTAATGGGGCCAGCAGGGGGTGCTCACCCTGCGGTCTGTGTGGGTCCTAATGCCCCAGTCTAGTGATGGGGACACTGGACTGTAAACTGGCGCCGTCCTTCGGATAAGACGTAAAACTGAGGTCCTGACACTCTGTGGTCATTAAAAATCCCGGGGTGTTTCTCGAAACGAGTAGGGGTTTTACCCCAGTGTCCTGGCCAAATTTCCCATTGACCCTTACCAATCATGGCCTCCTAATAACCCCCATTTATGAATTGGCTTCATTACTCTGCTCTCCTCCCCACTGATAGCTGGTGTGTGGGGAGCGTTCTGGTGCACTATGGCTGCCGTCGCATCATCCAGGTGGATGCTGCACATTGGTGGTGGTGGAGGGGAGTCCCCATGTCCTGCAAAGCGCTTTGAGTGGAGTGTCCAGAAAAGCACTATATAAGTGTAAGCAATTATTATTCATTATAATGTAATAAGTCCATTATTTCTCACCCCTCCATTGTAAGGCATACACAACACAAACACCAGGAACAATTATCTCAGAAGCCAGTTAACCTCCCAGAAGAAATAAAAGGTGTTAAAAGTAAGTATCTCCTTTAGGTGAGGACAGACTGGATCAAACAAAAACAACATTTGAAGTGAATTGCAAATGTATTGAGTTGTGATGCAACTGTAACTTGAACCTAACATGACTGGGGCGTGCATTTTTGAAATTGCATTTTCACAGCTGAAATACAAAATGAAGCTGATCGCAGTCCAAACTCAAGGTATTGTTGTAAAACTAAATATTCAACGTGTTTCTACCTGTCCCTTTTCAGCTCACTCAGAAGTCCACAGCCTGCAGCCTGGTGCCTCTCTGTCTCTCCTCCTCCACACTGCTGGTCCAGTGGAGGTGCTGTTTGATCCTGCAGGATCTGTCCAGTCTCGTATAGTCTTACTGAGCAGCGCAGGGCTCCCTGGCCCCAGGTACGAACAGAGATTGTCAGTGCAGAACAGCTCTCTGAACTCCGCTCCCTCACTCCAGCTGATCAGGGCAACTACACAGTGAGGGACCTTATGGGAAGCAGTATCAGCACTGTGATCGTCACTGTGGGTGGTAAGCAGGTCTACAGTAGGGTCACTAGAGTGCTCTATATTCTTGACAGAGTGTGTTCTTATATCATCCTCTGTCCTGATTGTCTTTCAGCTCACAGAGACATTGTCACCCTGCAGCCTGAAGCCTCTCTGTCTGTCCCTCTGTTCACTGGAGAGCCAGTGGAGGTGCTGTTTGATCCTGCAGGAGGTGGAAACTGGACCTCAGTGTGTTCTGTCCAGAACACCACAGCCAGCTGTGTCCCCCAGTACAGTTTTTTTTTTATTTTTGATGATTAGCCATATGTTGATTACAATATTGTACATAATGTATAATTTGAACTCGATATTTTTCAGGAGTGAATGATTGTATATTTTCAGAATAAATTTCAAAACCAAATTATTGTCCCCCGATCTCTGTCTCTCTCTCGTCCTGCTGTCTGTCTGTCCCTGCCTCTCTGTCTCTCTCTTTTAGCCCCGTCTGTCAGTCTGTCTGTCCCTCGATCTCTGTCTCTCTCTCTCCTTCCTCTCTCTCTCTTGGTTTGTTTGTCCCTCAATTTCAATCTTTCTCTTTGCCTGCTGTCTTTCTGTGCCTTCATCTTTGTGTCTCTCTCTCCTTCCTTTCTGTCTGTCTCTCTGTCTGTCCTGCGTTGTCCCAGCTGGGCCTGTCTCCCCAGCTCTCTGCCTTCAGCTCTGTTCGCCGATGTCCCACCAGCCCGTCTTTCTCTCAGCCTGTCTCTTGACTTGCAGGAGGAAGAGGAAGTGGAGACAGCTCCTCCGGCAGGAGAGAGGAAGGAGGTCAGTGCTGGTCCCACCCTGCCTCCTGTCCTGTCTGTGGTGGAGTTTCGCCGTCTTGTCTGTCCCTGGGTCTCAGTGTCTCTCTCTCTTTCAGCCCTGTCTGTCAGTGTCTCTCTCCTCCTCCTCTCTGTCCTGTGGTGTCCAGTCAGTGTGTCTCTCTCCTCCTCCTCTCTGTCCTGTGGTGTCCAGGCAGTGTGTCTCTCTCCTCCTCCTCTCAGTCCTGTGGTGTCCAGGCAGTGTGTCTCTCTCCTCCTCCTCCTCTCTGTCCTGTGGTGTCCAGTGGGTCAGTATTAGTGGGCTACACCCAGGCTTACTCACTGCGAGTGTAATCTCAGCAGAGTCTCTGTGCTCTTGGGACACTTGACTCACCTGTCTCTCTCTTTCTCTCCCTGTGCTGTCCCTCTCCTGCCCCCTCTCTCCCTCCTCGGACTCCAGCTGGAGGAGGTCCAATCAGCACCTCCTGTGAGACAGAAGAAAAAGAAGGTGGGTAATGCTCTGATCCTCTCTTTACTCCTGTCCAGTGTCCAGTCAGTGTCCAGTCAGGGTGTCTGTATGAACCCCTCTCTCTCTCAGTGCAGTGTTCATGTCCTGGAGTGTCAAGTCAGTGTGTCTGTATGAACCCCCCTCTCTCTCAGTGCAGTGTTCATGTCCTGGAGTGTCCAGTCAGTGTGTTTGTATGAACCCCTCTCTCTCTCAGTGCAGTGTTCATGTCCTGGGGTGTCCAGTTTGACTCTGAACGTGACCCTCCTGTCTCTGCTTCAGAAGCGCTGTTGCGTCTTTTTGAAGTCCCTGAGCTGCGTGTCAGTGGAGACAGAAGATCAGGACGAGCCGATGGAGGCAGCGGAGACCGTAGCTCAGGAGAGGAAGAGCGAGGGAGAGGAGGAGCAGGCTGCCGGCAAGGACAAGAAGAGGAAGAGGAGGTGCAGGTAAGCAGACAGGGGGGCGCCGCCCGGTCATGTCTGTGATTCAAGGAGGAGTCTCCTCTTGCTGTTTGATGTCATGGTGACGTCAGTGTCTATGTCCCTAACACCTGCAATAACAATATTCTTTCCAGGTTCCTTTCCTGGTTCTGTGCCTGCTAAGATCTGGACTGGACTGCACTGGACCGGAGCTGAGGGACACCAGACGACTGTACTGGAGCCTAGGGACACCAGGCTGGACTGGACCGGAGCTGAGAGACACCAAATTGGACTGGACAGGAGCTGAGGGACCCCAGACTATGCTGGACCGAAGCTGAGGGACCCCAGTCTGTGCTGGACCGAAGCTGAGGGACCCCAGTCTGTGCTGGGCCGAAGCTGAGGGACACCAGACTGTGCTGGACCGAAGCTGAGGGACCCCAGTCTGTGCTGAACCAAAGCTGAGGGACCCCAGACTGTGCTGGACTGAAGCTGAGGGACCCCAGACTGGACTGGACCGAAGCTGAGGGACACCAGACTGGACTGGACTGGAGCTGAGGGGCCCAAGACTGGACTGGACTGGAGCTGAGGGGCCCCAGTCTGGACCTAAGCTGAGGGACCCCAGTCTGTGCTGGACCGAACCTGAGGGACCCCAGACTGTGCTGGACCGAAGCTGAGGGACCCTAGTCTGGACTGCACTGGAGCTGAGGGACACCAGACTGGACTGGAGCTGAGGGGCCCCAGACTGGACTGGACTGGAGCTGAGGGACACCAGACTGGATTGGACTGGAGCTGAGGGACACCAGACTGGACTGGACTTTTGTTAAGCATCAATAAACAATTTAAAAAAAAAATCTGTTTAGCTTTTGGTTTGTCCCCCCCCCCCCCAAGGTTGCTGCTGGGAGAGGTGTGAGTGGGGCCAGCAGGGGGCGCTCTCACCCTGCGGTCTGTGTGGGTCCTGATGCCCCAGTATAGTGAGGGGGGACACTGGACTGTACACAGGCGCTGTCCTTCTGATGAGACGTCAAACCGAGGTCCTGACTCTCTGTGCTCATTAACAATCCCGGGGTGTCTCTGGAGAAGAGTAGGGGTGTTACCCCAGTGTCCTGGCCTGACTCCCCCCTGGTCTTGACCCATCATGGCCTCCTAATCACCCCCCTTCTCTGAACTGGCTTCATCCCTCTGCTCTCCTCCCCACTGGGAGCTGCTGTGTGCTGAGCGGACTGGAGCATCATCCAGGTGGGGGCTCCACACTGAGGGGGGCTGGAGGGGATCCCCCTGACCTGGGAAGAGCTCTGAGGGGAGGGTCCAGACTTATTAATTATTATTATTATTATTCGTGCTGCACTGGGCTTCAGTCCTGGTAGTGAGAGGGGGATCTGTGATCAGTACAGATACTTATGACTGTATAATAATACACGATAGAAATGGAAAACAGGGTAGCGCTGTAGTCCCTTCGAAACGTTTTGAACTGCCAGAAGAAGTTTTCACAACCCGGACTCGTGAAGGTACAGGTCTTCTCCCTTCGTCCGGAGTAAGGTGAGAGGTCACCCCCTCGGGGCGCAGTATCCCCGATGCACCCCCCCACCACCACCCAAAACGACACACACTTCTGTGACGATTGGGAGACCCCGGTTCGACCAGCCCCTGCGGTGGAGGAAACGGCCCGCTGGAGAGAACACGCAGACTCCACACAGAAGGGTCACCTCGGCATTAATTCCAACAGCAAAACAACACCAGAGAGAAACGGTCTCCGAAAGATAAGCGCACACCGGGAAAAACACGAAGGGGTCATTACAAATGGGAATAGGAGTTCTTTTTTTCTTTTCCGGACGTCATTTGTATAGTGTCCTGGTGATTTCTCCCGTTTCGAACGGAGTTTAATGTCGCGTTTCTACTTTATTAGAGAGAGGCACTGAACTTTGGGGAACGTGACATCCACCCAGTATTACTAGTAGGTTGATAAATATAAATGTTCTTTTTCCCCCCGTATGATACCTCGCGAAATATAACGATGGCCAACTCCTTAAGTCGAAATTTAAACCCTTCTCACGCTACAAGACAGTCCGTCAACATCGCCGCGGCCCGAAGCGCGACCTTCGGTATGACGTTGGTGGAAAAGGGGGTAGGGTAAGTACGTCACAGCCGGGGGAAGCCCCTATCACGTGAGAGGGGTGCGGCGGGCGACGAGCCCCCGGGGGCGAAGAGAAGTTGATTTGCGTGGGGTGTGGAAACACTACACGACCGGGCAAGCGAGCCGTTTTTTTTTTGTTTTGTTTTTTCCAGAACATCAGAACAACCGCAGAGATGACCATCGATCCACCTCCAGACGTTTCCTTTTTTGTCCTCTTTGGCCCCCAAAATAAAAAAAAAACTGGGATCCATCGTGGCGTTGCCAAATTAAAACGTCAACCACTTTTCGGGCTTTCGTGCTGTCCATGATGAAACCGTCATGGTTGTGTAAGCATACGTTACGTCACAGACCGGCGGCGCTCGGACGTGAGGAGTGTCGTTACGTTTTTGAAATGGCACGTCAGACAAGATCTCTGACAAGATCTCCGAAAAACCCAAACCTGTAAGATTCAATTTCAATTCAGTTTTTTATATAGCGCCTTTCACAACAAGAATGCCCCAAGGCCCCGAACAAAGGAGTTGTTCCACACCCCCGCCACCCTCTGTGTACAGTAGAGCCCCCTGTACTGACTGGAGGAGCTCACCCAGCTGTGTCTGGAGAGAAGCCGGGGTATCGGCTTCAACCACAGGCCTGGGCGGCTTGTTCCCCACCCCCACCCCCTTCTGTGTACAGAAGAGCCTCCTGTCCTGACTCCAGTAGGAAATGTCACCTGGAGGCAACACACCGGCTTCTTTTAACAGATCACCTTGGGAATCGGGAACAACGGAGCTGTGTGCGGCCGTCTGTACGGAGGGGTTCAGCGCGGAAGGGCTCTGGGCTCGGGTCTGGACTCCCTGTGTTCTTCGGGTCCAAAGACAGGCTTTTGGGCTAATTGGCTTCTGGGAAAACTGGCCCTGGTGTGTGTGTGTCCTATGATGGAGTGCTGTCCTGTCCAGGGTGTGTGAGTGAGTGTGTGTTTGTCATGTGATGGACTGGTTCCTGTTCAGGGTGTGTGAGTGTGTGTGTCTGAGTGTCCTGTGAGGGACTGGTGTCCTATCCAGGTTGTGTGTGTGTGTCCTGTGAGGGACTGGTGTCCTGTTCAGGGTGTGTGAGTGTGTGTGTGTGTCCTGTGAGTGACTGGTGTCCTGTCCAGGGTGTGTGAGTGTGTGTGTGTCCTGTGATGGACTGGTGTCCTGTCCAGGGTGTGTGAGTGAGTGTGTGTGTGTCCTGTGATGGACTGGTGTCCTGTCCAGGGTGTGTGAGTGTGTGTGTCTGTGTGTCCTGTGATGGACAGATGGTACCAAGCCTGGACACCCATGAGACACTGGCTTCCTCAGAAGACTCTCACGGAGGGCACACTGTCCCTAACCCGGGTCCAGAAGAAACTACAGTGATCTATAATTCCTGCGCCTCGGAAGGGTTTATGACGTCTATGTCCGGCGCCCGCGCCCGTGGACCGGCGGTTTGGCGTCGCGCTCCGCAGCTCGAGCTTCGGTGCGAGTCAGGGCGGGAGGGAGTCGATGTGGCCTCGGCGCCATCTTTGCTGGTGAGTCAATTGTGACCGTTGCGGTACAATAAACCATCAATAAACCTTTTCCCACCCCGTCCAGTATTTCTGTCGCGGCCCACGTCCCTTACAATCGACAAACTATAAAAAAAAACAGTAGCCCTTCGCAACATTACACGCCATTTTTTTTATTTTAAACGTCCGCTAGATACGCAGGTGGCTCGATACCTGTCTTATCCTCGCCGGCGTCTTTATACCGGCAAGTGAATTTTATTTGGGGTCCCTCAGAATTGTGACAGAAATGTCAGTGAACCACAATAAAAAACGAAACTTTTTTTTAAAGGCGGTGAATGGATTTTTTGAGTAACCGTGTAGCGACTAACGTAAGGAAAAAAAGTTGTCTTTCCCTACGAAGACGTTTTGGTACAGGACTTTCTTTAAATATCAGTTGTGCATAGCGTTTTACAAAAAGTTGATGATGATCTTGGAGATAATTGCAAAGGAAAATTGAGATAACTACCAAAACATTACGTGTGAAACGACAGGACAGAACTTTGAACCCACAAAGAAACAAAGGTATGAAATATTGCCTCGTCATGGGGGGTTGATAATTGTAGTAAGTGTTCCTAATTTTCGTAAAGAAATGTATATTATGGGAGTCACACGTGAGATTTAGTGTATATACGTTTCATATTGTGCATATATACGGGGTTAAAAAGTGGAATGAGTATGATTATAAACTCGTGTGTCCTATAATCAGATAATTTTTGAACAAGCTTTGATTAGACAGGTGAAAAACAACATCAGATCCTTTTTTTAATATATTCTCACGTCTGAATATCAGCTTCTCCCCTCTGGCCAACATTTCAGGGCTCCCAGGTGTAGATCCCAAATTGAAACAAATATTAATTTGTTACCCAGTTAAACAGTTAATAGAAGTGAGTGACCAGGGTAAATAAAGGTGGGTCAGTGTAAACTGTTTATTCTGGACCAGACTTCGTCATGTGTGATATGTCATGACTTCTTATATTAAGTTTTATCTTTATATTTAGTTCTACATGTGTAATAGATGCGATGTGTGTCCATAAAAAGGTTTCTCCAGGGGAAAATCAAGTTGGTTTTAAAACCGTGTTTCCTTTTTAGGGTACGTTTGCATTCCAAGTGTGGGGTTTTTGCCTTTTTATCATATTTTGGATGTGAATCCGTGGTATTTTTGCTGAGACAAGTTGCCTTTCTTATACGCGGAGGGATCTGCTCGTGAGATGTCCGCTTGGTCCATTTCTGAGCTCAGTATAAGGTGTAGAAAGCATGACTGTCATCATAACCCGCCTCTCACCCAGGTGTGGAATAATGTTGTGACTATTGCTTCAGCAATAACATGCTGATTGCATGTTTCTAGATGGGTATAACAGAGATCTCAACTACTGAGGGGCCTTATTAATAAAGTCTCCACAGCCGAAGCGCTGTGTCTCTTTTCAGCTGGCGATAAACCTTTCCTCGATCTTTTGCGGACTTGTAAAACTGTTCATGATCAGAATAAAAAACGCTCACGCTAATACACGAGCACCCGTGTCTCGCCAAAGCTGACAAATAAACAGACGGACAAGCCGCACTGCACGTGTGAACAGGGGAATGAGCGAGCGAGCGGGGATAGGGCGCCTCCTGCGCTTAAAAGCTTACAGCACCTGGTATTCCCAGGCGGTCTCCCATCCAAGTACTAACCAGGCCCATCCCTGTTTAGCTTCCGAGATCAGACGAGATCAGGCGTGCTCAAGCGGGTGTGGCCGTAAGCGAGAGCAAGGCTCGCTGGCACCCTTCTTATTGAGAGGACAGCTCCGTCACCTCTTTTACGACGCTGCTTTTTTTCCCTTGCGTTTTTCTCTTCTTCCCAAGTTCTCTCTCTTCACTGCCTTCGTCCCCGCTCTACTTCACTTCAGCCTTTCACTCTTGCTTCCTTCCAATGAGGACGGAGCTGCGGGAGAAAGGGCGCTATAGAGGATCGCTGTGGAGAGCTGCTGTTGTGCTTTGACATCTGAGCTCTGTGGAAAACGATCTCAATACAATTCTGAAAAACGCGACTCTCCGAACGCCAGCCGAACAAGTCTCCACAGCCGAAGCGCTGTGTCTCTTTTCAGCTGGCGATAAACCTTTCCTCGATCCTTTGCGGACTTGTAAAACTGTTCCTGATCAGAATAAAAAACGCTCACGCTAATACACAAGCACCCGTGTCTCGCCAAAGCTGACAAATAAACAGACGGACAAGCCGCACTGCACGTGTGAACAGGGGAATGAGCGAGCGAGCGGGGATAGGGCGCCTCCTGCGCTTAAAAGCTTACAGCACCTGGTATTCCCAGGCGGTCTCCCATCCAAGTACTAACCAGGCCCATCCCTGTTTAGCTTCCGAGATCAGACGAGATCAGGCGTGCTCAAGGGGGTGTGGCCGTAAGCGAGACCCAGGTTCGCTGGCACCCTTCTTATTGAGAGGACAGCTCCGTCACCTCTTTTACGACGCTGCTTTTTTCCCTTGTGTTTTTCTCTTCTTTCCACGTTCTCTCTCTTCACTGCCTTCGTCCCCGCTCTATTTCACTTCAGCCTTTCACTCTTGCTTCCTTCCAATGAGGACGGAGCTGCGGGAGAAAGGGCGCTATAGAGGATCGCTGTGGAGAGCTGCTGCTGTGCTTTGACATCTGAGCTCTGTGGAAAACGATCTCAATACAATTCTGAAAAACGCGACTCTCCGAACGCCAGCCGAACAAGTCTCCACAGCCGAAGCGCTGTGTCTCTTTTCAGCTGGCGATAAACCTTTCCTCGATCCTTTGCGGACTTGTAAAACTGTTCCTGATCAGAATAAAAAACGCTCACGCTAATACACAAGCACCCGTGTCTCGCCAAAGCTGACAAATAAACAGACGGACAAGCCGCACTGCACGTGTGAACAGGGGAATGAGCGAGCGAGCGGGGATAGGGCGCCTCCTGCGCTTAAAAGCTTACAGCACCTGGTATTCCCAGGCGGTCTCCCATCCAAGTACTAACCAGGCCCATCCCTGTTTAGCTTCCGAGATCAGACGAGATCAGGCGTGCTCAAGCGGGTGTGGCCGTAAGCGAGAGCAAGGCTCGCTGGCACCCTTCTTATTGAGAGGACAGCTCCGTCACCTCTTTTACGACGCTGCTTTTTTTCCCTTGCGTTTTTCTCTTCTTCCCACGTTCTCTCTCTTCACTGCCTTCGTCCCCGCTCTACTTCACTTCAGCCTTTCACTCTTGCTTCCTTCCAATGAGGACGGAGCTGCGGGAGAAAGGGCGCTATAGAGGATCGCTGTGGAGAGCTGCTGCTGTGCTTTGACATCTGAGCTCTGTGGAAAACGATCTCAATACAATTCTGAAAAACGCGACTCTCCGAACGCCAGCCGAACAAGTCTCCACAGCCGAAGCGCTGTGTCTCTTTTCAGCTGGCGATAAACCTTTCCTCGATCCTTTGCGGACTTGTTAAACTGTTCATGATCAGAATAAAAAACGCTCACGCTAATACACGAGCACCCGTGTCTCGCCAAAGCTGACAAATAAACAGACGGACAAGCCGCACTGCACGTGTGAACAGGGGAATGAGCAAGCGGGGATAGGACGCCTCCTGCGCTTAAAAGCTTACAGCACCTGGTATTCCCAGGCGGTCTCCCATCCAAGTACTAACCAGGCCCATCCCTGTTTAACTTCCGAGATCAGACGAGATCAGGTGTGCTCAAGGGGGGTGTGGCCATAAGTGAGAGCAAGGCTCGCTGGCACCCTTCTTATTGAGAGGACAGCTCCGTCACCTCTTTTACGACGCTGCTTTTTTTCCCTTGCGTTTTTCTCTTCTTCCCACGTTCTCTCTCTTCACTGCCTTTGTCCCCGCTCTATTTCACTTCAGCCTTTCACTCTTGCTTCCTTCCAATGAGGACGGAGCTGCGGGAGAAAGGGCGCAATAGAGGATCGCTGTGGAGAGCTGCTGCTGTGCTTTGACATCTGAGCTCTGTGGAAAACGATCTCAATACAATTCTGAAAAACGCGACTCTCCGAACGCCAGCCGAACAAGTCTCCACAGCCGAAGCGCTGTGTCTCTTTTCAGCTGGCGATAAACCTTTCCTCGATCCTTTGCGGACTTGTTAAACTGTTCATGATCAGAATAAAAAACGCTCACGCTAATACACGAGCACCCGTGTCTCGCCAAAGCTGACAAATAAACAGACGGGCAAGCCGCACTGCACGTGTGAACAGGGGAATGAGCGAGCGAGCGGGGATAGGGCGCCTCCTGCGCTTAAAAGCTTACAGCACCTGGTATTCCCAGTCAGTCTCCCATCCAAGTACTAACCAGGCCCATCCCTGTTTAGCTTCCGAGATCAGACGAGTTCAGGCGTGCTCAAGGGGGTGTGGCCGTAAGTGAGAGCAAGGCTCGCTGGCACCCCTCTAATTGAGAGGACAGCTCCGTCACCTCTTTTACGACGCTGCTTTTTTCCCCTTGCGTTTTTCTCTTCTTCCCACGTTCTCTCTCTTCACTGCCTTCGTCCCCGCTCTATTTCACTTCAGCCTTTCACTCTTGCTTCCTTCCAATGAGGACGGAGCTGCGGGAGAAAGGGTGCTATAGAGGATCGCTGTGGAGAGCTGCTGCTGACCGGGGTAAAGTTAGCTCGAAGTTCGAAAACGATTTTGGCACGCCTGTAGCGCTTTCACGAAACCTCTTAGAGTTGCGAGAATGCTTGTTTTGTGTATAAAATACATTGTGGATGCTTTCTCAGCCTTTACTTTGTCGTTTTTATGACATTTTTTTGACCAAGCACGCATATTCTTTTGTCCATATCTTCGCGATGGAAGCACAGAATGCTGTCAAACCAAATGCATTTTAAAGACCACGACTTGTGGATATTTCCACACCCTTTATATCAAACTATCAGTGAGCTAATTATCTTTTTTAAAACCTCCGGTTTTTCATCGATGCGTAATTACGCACGAACTGGAACCCGGGGGACCGCTGTGTGCACACGTTCACAACGCGAGAAATACTGTTCAATACGGCTTCGTGCGAAAAACCGGTATATGACCATAGGAAGCAGAACAGCGCAGTCTCCAATTACCCAGACTGTAAGCACGGGAATAAAGCTTTGTTTGATTTCTGAAACCCTTCCTTTACGTCCTGTTTTCATTCAGGTAAGGGTCAACTATATTCACAATACTACTGACAGCAGGAAGATAAAAATATTCTTTACTCAGCAGCTTATTAAAAACAGCTCCCATGATGTTCATACCGACTTTTTACACAGAACACTGACACAGCTTTGTGTTCTGAATCTCTTTTTCTCTTGCTTTTATTTAATGTGGCACAATGCACTGGGATAGGGGTATTCTGTTCACAAACCAATAGCATTTAAACCACAGCACCCACAATGCTGCAGGTAAGTGTTTTGCACACTAAGCAGGTCATCTGACTATTCCCAGCTTTGTTTTGGGTTATGGAACCTTTATTTTTTTATGATTTTCTGAAGATAACACTACAGGTGGGATGGGTGGGTTGTCTTCATGGCTCAATAGCATTTCAAATACAGCACCCACTCTGCTGAAACCAAGTGTTTTACACACCAGACAGGCCCCCAAACCTCATACAACCTTACTGTAGCTGTGGCCCCTTTCTTTAATTTTTTATGATTTTCTGAAGATTACACTACAGGTAATACACTGGGACAGGTGGGTCGTCTTCATGGCTCAATAGCATTTCAAATACAGCACCCACTCTGCTGAAACCAAGTGTTTTACACACCAGACAGGCCCCCGAACCTCATACAACCTTACTGTAGCTGTGGCCCCTGTCTTTATTTTGTAATGAGTTTCTGAAGATAACACTACAGGTAATACACTGGGACAGGTGGGTCGTCTTCATGGCTCAATAGCATTTCAAATACAGCACCCACTCTGCTGAAACCAAGTGTTTTACACACCAGACAGGCCCCCAAACCTCATACAACCTTACTGTAGCTGTGGCCCCTTTCTTTAATTTTTTATGATTTTCTGAAGATTACACTACAGGTAATACACTGGGACGGGTGGGTCGTCTTCATGGCTCAATAGCATTTCAAATACAGCACCCACTCTGCTGAAACCAAGTGTTTTACACACCAGACAGGCCCCCGGACCTCGTACAACCTTACTGTAGCTGTGGCCCCTGTCTTTATTTTGTAATGAGTTTCTGAAGATAACACTACAGGTAATACACTGGGACAGGTGGGTCGTCTTCATGGCTCAATAGCATTTCAAATACAGCACCCACTCTGCTGAAACCAAGTGTTTTACACACCAGACAGGCCCCCAAACCTCATACAACCTTACTGTAGCTGTGGCCCCTTTCTTTAATTTTTTATGATTTTCTGAAGATTACACTACAGGTAATACACTGGGACGGGTGGGTCGTCTTCATGGCTCAATAGCATTTCAAATACAGCACCCACTCTGCTGAAACCAAGTGTTTTACACACCAGACAGGCCCCCGGACCTCGTACAACCTTACTGTAGCTGTGGCCCCTGTCTTTATTTTGTAATGAGTTTCTGAAGATAACACTACAGGTAATACACTGGGACAGGTGGGTCGTCTTCATGGCTCAATAGCATTTCAAATACAGCACCCACTCTGCTGAAACCAAGTGTTTTACACACCAGACAGGCCCCCGAACCTCATACAACCTTACTGTGGCTGTGGCCCCTGTCTTTATTTTGTAATGAGTTTCTGAAGATAACACTACAGGTAATACACTGGGACAGGTGGGTCGTCTTCATGGCTCAATAGCATTTCAAATACAGCACCCACTCTGCTGAAACCAAGTGTTTTACACACCAGACAGGCCCCCAAACCTCATACAACCTTACTGTAGCTGTGGCCCCTTTCTTTAATTTTTTATGATTTTCTGAAGATTACACTACAGGTAATACACTGGGACGGGTGGGTCGTCTTCATGGCTCAATAGCATTTCAAATACAGCACCCACTCTGCTGAAACCAAGTGTTTTACACACCAGACAGGCCCCCAAACCTCATACAACCTTACTGTAGCTGTGGCCCCTTTCTTTAATTTTTTATGATTTTCTGAAGATTACACTACAGGTAATACACTGGGACGGGTGGGTCGTCTTCATGGCTCAATAGCATTTCAAATACAGCACCCACTCTGCTGAAACCAAGTGTTTTACACACCAGACAGGCCCCCAAACCTCATACAACCTTACTGTAGCTGTGGCCCCTTTCTTTAATTTTTTATGATTATCTGAAGATTACACTACAGGTAATACACTGGGACGGGTGGGTCGTCTTCATGGCTCAATAGCATTTCAAATACAGCACCCACTCTGCTGAAACCAAGTGTTTTACACACCAGACAGGCCCCCAAACCTCATACAACCTTACTGTAGCTGTGGCCCCTTTCTTTAATTTTTTATGATTTTCTGAAGATTACACTACAGGTAATACACTGGGACGGGTGGGTCGTCTTCATGGCTCAATAGCATTTCAAATACAGCACCCACTCTGCTGAAACCAAGTGTTTTACACACCAGACAGGCCCCCAAACCTCATACAACCTTACTGTAGCTGTGGCCCCTTTCTTTAATTTTTTATGATTATCTGAAGATTACACTACAGGTAATACACTGGGACGGGTGGGTCGTCTTCATGGCTCAATAGCATTTCAAATACAGCACCCACTCTGCTGAAACCAAGTGTTTTACACACCAGACAGGCCCCCAAACCTCATACAACCTTACTGTAGCTGTGGCCCCTTTCTTTAATTTTTTATGATTTTCTGAAGATTACACTACAGGTAATACACTGGGACAGGTGGGTCGTCTTCATGGCTTCATGATTTTTTGACTGTAATCAAGTGTTGTGCATTTGTGCAAGTGTCAGGCCTCCTGACCTTTCACAGTCATGCTTTGTTGTGTGAAACTTTAATTCTCTTTTTAGGATTTTTTGAACATGGGAACTTCCACTGAGATGAATGAGGTGCTCTTCAATAGCTTTTTCATCTATACACACAAGCGTATGTAACCAAGACACTCAGAACCAACAGAATCAACGTGAAGTCATAGAAAAACAAGAATGCCCCCGAGACATCTGCACCCCCCTCTTGGACCACTCTGGTATCAACACCCCCAAACCAATCCATACCAGCTAACAAGACTCAGAATCGGTGCAACCCTCCAACCTGGACCAAGAGCAGGATGGGACAAGTACCTGCACCACACTACGCACCCCTCATCCAGACCAGCAGGACAGCCAGACAGCACCATCATGACACACATAATGAGATCACTTTCTGTCAGTATGTGTAACATTCTGGGCCTGGGCTCCTCTGTATTTTGGCTGAAGGGAGTTCAACAACATTATTAAACGGACTGACATCATAATCTGACAAGATACATTGTTTAGGGGAGACTTGTCCACCCACTGTCCCCCTGGTAACGTGAAGATCATTGTCCCTTGGCTTACCTAAACCAGAATCACTTGGGTCTCCGGGGCGGATCGGTGTATGGTACAAAGTCTTAAAAACAGAACATTGTTGAATTGTCTATAAAAAACAACCAATATCCCTTGGATTTCCCAAACACAAAGCTGGAGCAAGTATACTAACTCCATACCCTTAAACTACAAAAGGCCAGTGGCGTAGACAGGGTAAACAGCCACATCATGTGACATAACTGCATGAGCCTAGTGATGAGCCTAGTTTAAAATACTCAACCCCATCCTGAAGTACGGATGTTTTCCTTTGGCCTGGAATCCAGGACTGATCACCTGACCCTAACAACTGCCGGAGCATTTGTGTGAACAGTAACCTGGGCTAGCTATTCACCAGTATCTTCAATACCCTATTACTGGCAGCTTGCCAAATACAGTGTCCTGAATAGAAGTCAGATCGACTTCATATGAAGCTGGCACATATCTGACCACATACGCACTCAACACACACTTTAAATGAACAGAAAAATAGTGACCTGTGTCTTTGATTTCTAAAAAGCAATAGGCTCTATTTTGAACAAATAACAAATATACAAACTTTCAATGTGGGGTAAGAGGTACAGTCCACAACTGATTTTTTTTAGCGTACTCAGAAAGTATAAGCGGTTTGAAAATACTTACATAAATTATTTTAGGAAGACTGTGTTGGTTTTTGTATCATTTGTGTTTGTGTTGACTCTTATTGAGATCTCCAGTCACCTGCCCTTATAGATGCCTCTTTTGCTTATGTGTTGTTAGAAATTGAGCTCGCCTGTGTGCCTGCTTCTAGGGTTTTTTTAAAAAAGGAATAGGTTGGTTTTCTATTTTTTTTACCCCTTGCCCAGTAGCAGTCTACTACAGGGGGGATTCTGGGTCCTCTCTCCATACAGTATGTCTCCTTTTGCATTGTTTCCAGACCTGGGCTGATTTGAGTTTTTCATGGTAATGGATTACAAGGGTAGGTCTGACAGAAGTGAATGTGGTGGATCTGCCATCTGCCCAGGCAGGAAGGTAGATACAGTATATGTTAACAGGTTTTAGCATTAATGTTTTGCATACAATCACCCTTTCCAAAAGGTGAGATAACCAGAGAAAACAGGACACAGCTTTTCTAGGGACTTTTTTTCCCTACAGTATTTATGGTTACGATGGGTTTTAACTCTTTGTGGAGATAAGCTATTTTTATCTTTTCTTTGGTGTAGGTTCATGAATGCATGGGCTTTCTTTTCTTCCATGTCTTGTTCCTTTGTTCAGTTGTTTTGTATTCTTTCTGTTTTGTCCCCTTATTTTTGTGCTGGTGCTAGAATTTCTGCTGGCTTTTCCATGTTTTTCCCTTTTGCTCTTTGATTTAATTTTTTCCTGTGACCCATTTTTCCTTATTTATCTCAATGTGATATTTTCCCCTTCTCCTCAGCTGTTGAGTCTCTTGCACTTTCTTCCCTGTTATCAGTATTGTCTGATGTTGGATTGCATTTTAAGTTCCTTATTTTTTAGTAATCCTGTAATTTTTTTTCCACTGTTATTCTCATCTTTTATTGTACTATTGCTGTTATTGCAGTCTTCCCACAGTTTATTTTATTCTTAAACAACATACTAAATAATATAAGAATACATGTTGTGCTCATCTCTTTCCTGCCACTTGCACTCCTGATATTGTCTTCAAATAATTCCAATATTTTAGAGCTCTATATTTTCAAGCCTTGAAGGCCTAAGGTTGTTTTTTAAAGTGTTTGAATGTGATGTACTAACTACTGTCTACAATAACAATAACATACATAAATTACCAATAACATGCATATAAAAAATAGCCCAGAAATCAAGTATGAAGTAAGGAAATGGCTGCAGCTATGAATCAGAATTTTAATCTATTGGTTTTGTAGTTGGTTGGAACTTGGAACTAGTTAGACAAGGGGTGTGAAGATTCGTTACAGATGTATTTTGCTGTACGCAGAACAAGTGAACAATAGACGGACATAATTTCACAAGACAACCCAGTTGGTTCTTGAAATTTCCAAACCACACATCAGAGTGAAAATTAAAACAAATTGAGGAAGGACCGATAGGAGAAGATCAACAATGAATCATTAACATTACAATGCTTAAGTTGCCTTTATAATAAAGACAATTTTGTCCTTTTGTGAGGATCATGTCCACATTGGACCTGTTTTTTTAAGTTGTTTTGAAATTTCACTTAGGGTTCAGAACATTTCACAACTACTAATTTTTTTTCCTACCACCTCAGCTAATTCTCTCCCCCTTTAGGTTTGGGTGGGGGTATGGGTTTTTTCCAGAAACCTGTTATCATTTCTTTGATGTTGGACACATTTGTCTTCAGGAAGTTTTCTTCACACCTCCTATCATACTCATCTGACATGTCCATAGCTACACTCATTTACTTGCAGCAGACAAACAATGACAGAGTCGTCTGCAAATTTTATTAAGTGTCTGGAGTGGTGAGAGCTCTTGAGGGTGTTTGCTTACAGGACAAAGAGTAACGGAGACAATATGCATCCTTGGGGGAACCAGTAAAACAATACCTGTTGTTGGATAATACATTGTTGACTTTCACACTCTAAGTCTGTTCAGAAATCAGTAACCCCTCTGATGATGTTAAGATCAAAACCAAAGTTTGATAATAGCTTTGCTGCCTGTACTTGAGGTCAAATGCAATTGCATACAGAGGAGGAAGTATAGCACAACAAAAATAACACACTTCTAAATCTACCACAGCACAGAAAAAAACTAGAAAAATCACTTATAAAACCACAGGAGTACACAAACATAACACAAACTAGAATGCCACATAGACAATAATCTGTAGCAGAATATCTGCTTATGTTGTATTTTCTTTGTGGATGTTTTTGGATGTTGTATTGGCCTTGGCAACTCTGTGATTTAACAGTCATGATAATAAAGCATTTTTGAATCTCTATGTGAGTGGAACCTGTTGAATATTAGTTCAGATGGCTAGCTGTGTCAGCAGGTGTAGGCTGCAAAGGATCAAGTAATAGTTTAATTCCATGCTGAAAAGAGAAGAAAGAAAACACAACATTTTGGCTGTGGAGCCTTCTTCAAGGGTTACAGTTGAAGAAGGCTCCATGGCCGAAACTTTGTTTTCTTTCTTCTCTTTTCAGCATGGAATTAAACTATTACTTGTTAAATATTAGTTACACTTGGGTTTCGCAATATAATATAACCAAGAGGTATTGTTATTTTTTTAATACTTTTACAGCAGTCAAACTGGCATACTCTGATATCTGAGAGAGAGTTTAATATAAAAATTTTCTCTTGAACTGTCATGAACCAGTTTAATTTGTTTTTACCTCTCTACAAATCAGCCTTCAAAAGCTTAACTCATGTAGCTGTAATGTACATGAACACCATTAAAAAGTTTTCCTTTCTCTATGTGGCACGTGGAGTGCTGAGAACGCATGCTCCAAGCTGCTTGCTCCTGTAAGGAATTAACAACTTAAAGATTAAGTTAAATTATAAATAGGCCTCACCCTGTACATAGGGAGTTATGGGACATGTTTCGTTTAGAAGGGATTTAAAAGTAAAAAGTAAAGCCTGAAATAAACAAACTGTGCCATGTAAGACCAAGGTAAGGAATGTTTGTTACTATTTGTTTTGTCTGGTTATTTAAACCATTCCGTCTATTTCACACTTAACCAATTTTGAATTAGAAAGACTACAAACTGTGCAAACTTCCAAGTCTGTAAGGGTGTATGATGTAGATCATTCACAAGAGCACACGGCTGCTTGTTATAATTGTAAGAACTGTAGTTCACTACTGTTCTTTTGACTCTTGAGCTTGCATCATACAGCTGTTGGAGTGCATTTCAAACCTAAGAGATATCAAACTCATTTAACCTGTCAGACATATGTTAAATGGGTTGTGACTTTTGGCAAAGTTTTTTGCTACATAATTTGTTTCATGAATACCATTTATCTCTATAACAACTTTCCTGTCCCCAGAACATATGTTTTAAGCTGCTTGATCCCATTGGGTGCAACCTTTCCATTGTATTCATAATGTGTTGTTTGCATTAGGAGTGTGTTAAATAAGCAGAAAAGAGGCCTGTTTTTTCTGTTGCTTCTGATCTTATACAGTGGTCAGAATCTCTCATCCAAAAGCTTATGAGTGGAAAAAAATTAAGTACAGATGCACAATCCATTAAAAACCATTTAAAGAGCATAAGGGTTTTCATCACATGGACTTGTTCGACTGTTGAGGATTTCTGTTTTGGTTGAGGATCAATTAAAGGACAACAACCTGAAACACTATCTTCGATCTTTCCAGAGCTGTAAGTAGTCATTCCAAGTTTATTAACTTGTCTCTTTTTTTCTATGTACTTTTCAATAATCACTGATGTTATTTACAAGAGTTTTTTTTTTTTCAAAATTGCATCTTTTTGGACAAATTTTAAAGAATTGGCACAATAGGCGGAGGAGTGGCTCTGTGGCTCAGGATCTGCACCGGTGGCTGGAAGGTTGCTGGTTCACATCCCATGGTTGACAGAGGAATCCTACTCTGTTGAGCCCCTGAGTAAGGCCTTTAATCCCAGCTGCTCCAGGGGTGCTGTACAATGGCAGACCCTGTGCTCTGACTCCCAGCTTTTCTCCCTGTCTGTGTGTCTCATGGAGAGCAAGCTGAGGTATGCAGAATATGAAGTCCTAATGCAAGAAAATGTATATGGTCAATACAGTAATCAGATTTATTCCATGCTGAAAAGAGAAGAAAGAAAACACAATGTTTTGACCATGGAGCCTTCTTCAGTTATGATTTGATTTTTTACAATCATACCCACAAAAACTTTGCAATTTTTAAAAATCTTGCAAACACAACCCAGATATGTTGACTTCTTTAAAAACATTTTTTTAAAAGAAACACATACTTCTTTTCTAGTTTTTTTTTTATGTGGTGGCTGCCAGGAATCCTCAGTGAAAAGGTATGCAGATCCTGTGCAGACGCAGGAGCAAGTAGTTATTGAGACAAGAGAACAATCCGAAACGTCAGGCAAGATCATAGTCGATCGGCGAAAGGTAGATCAAAATCCAGGAAGTACAGAGAGAAGCAAACAATCCGAAACAGAAGGCAAGGCCCAAGGTCGAGAGGCAAAAGGGAGATCAGTAACCAGTAAGCGAGATTTAGAGTAAACGCGAGGTAGAGCTCTCAAAGAGAAGACTCAATACCGAGGGTTTGGATGGTTAAAATTGTGCTGCTTGCCGCACAGTAGAGTGTGTGCTGATGGATTAACACGTGCGGCGGTGCTTGTTATAATTAACCCGCTGCTGGTAGTGGTTAGTTCTTTTGTGAGTTATTCTCCGCTAGCTGGTGGTTGTGACAGTGACAGAATGCTGTTTTGTGATTGATGCTATATCAAAATATAGGGCCCGTAAAATTAAACACAGAACTAAAACCATTTAATGGACTTGTACATCTGTTGCGCTCCTACACTATTAACATCCATTGGGCATTGAATTTCAATTATGTTTCCAGTCCATTCAGATATGTTCTCTATTTTTCAGATTGCTGGCAATGTCACATGTTAAAGGAGGACAGAGGAGTAGAAGGCCAGACCTGTGGTCAAGGGCTGGTGGAGTAGGGAATGTGATCAACGAATTTCTGAAGTTTTCTAAACTCGAAAAAAAAATTAGGTGGAATGACAGTATGTGGTCAACACTGTCAAACAGACTCCTTGGAGAGGAATGCCCCAGCAACAAGAAATGGTTATCAGTGATTTGGCATGAAGATAGAAAACAACTAAGAACCAAAGTGCTTAGGGCGCAGAAAGAGGAGAGTATTGGTAGGGATTCCAAACCAGATGACAGTACACAATCTATAGTCAATATTTCAAGTCAAAGTGAGGGACATAGTTTGGAAGGCAACACAGAGCTCAGAAGTTCATCAGAAGATACAGAAGATGCATGGGCAGCACACGGCAGCACAGACAGTGGTGACATGTTAGAGGGAGAAAAAATCTGTGTAGAATCAGAAAAAAAGCCTGAAGAGCACAGTGAATATTCCCAGGGGGCAAGCTCATCTGGGACATCACCTCAGGATAAAAGGGGATTAAGAAAGATTATGTCTGTGCCTAAAACTTTCCAAGTATGTTTAAAGGCTGAACAATGGAGAAAAATAGCACCTCTAAAAGGTACATCTAAACTAAGACGACCATGGACCCAGATCTTATATAACGAGTTCAGGAAGATAAATCCTTGTTGCCCAATAGCCTTCAAATACCAATACATCAGGAAAGAGAACAGCAGAAAAAAAAAAACTTTCTGATGATAAAAGCAGTCTGTACCTTCAGGTCCTGCAATGTAAAATACATTATGACAACAAGACACAAACCAATGGGCAATGATGACATCACAATTGATGTTGTACGAGCAGGGCAAATACAGCACAGTAAAAGGGAAACAAAATTTCGACAAGCACGTCAGCCTTATCGTCGAAAGATTGCCCGTGCCCTCACAAAAGGAATCAGCAATGTGTACTACAGGAACCTGAGCAGAACACCGCTTGCTGAAATTGCAGCAGGCAATTTATCTAAACCACTAACACAGAATGTCCTGAAAGTCATTTCATCAGAGTTCAGGAACAGTAAACGCATTCACTATGATCCAGTGTTTGAATTACATATGGCACAAAAATATATGAAAGCATGCGACTTCGACATTGTCCATTTCCCAGGATATATACAGATTTTGCAGTTAGACACATTTGCTGCCTATCTTTACACAGAACAGAGTATGCGAATTCTTATTGCCCATCTAAAGATGAAGGAGAAAGTCAGCCTTTACCTGGATGCAACAGGAGGGGTAGTCAGAAAAATTCCATCGGAGAACAAAAGAATTTTGTACTACAGTCTTACGTTACCTGGAGGTGGAAAAAGAAAGCCTCCATTACCAGTGTCTGAAATGTTGACAACTGACCACACCATTGTCAGTATAGAACGTTGGCTACGGAAATTCATGTTTGACATCTCAACATGTACTACCAAGAGAGTGCAGCATGTAGAAACTGACTACAGCTGGGCCCTGATTCACAGTGTTCTTTTTGCCTTCAATGGGGACACCATCCATGCATACTTAAATCGTGCAATGAAAGTCTGCCAAGGCAAACTTAAGTACACAGAACTTCAGATGTTCACTGTTCTGCACCTTTGCTCTGCCCATGTCATAAAGGCTGTCTCTCAAGCAATTAGTAAAAAAACAACAGACAAAGGACTGCGAGACTTTGCAACATTTTCCTTTGCCATCCTGCAAAACAGCACAACTTTGAGTGTCGCCAGAAATGTTTTCAAACACATGTGTATTGTACTCTCAAGCAGGAGGTTCACAAATGAAGTCCAATCTAGTGTCTGCCTCCTTAACTTACATTTCTCAAACAACCACACCAGACCAGATGGAAAAGGAAGCAGAAGTCAAAGACACAGATGAGGTACTGTACCCAAAAATGAGAGGCAGCCTGGGCCGCTCTCCTTTCGCTGTGGAGTTCAAAGGTATTTATGAAGACAGCATATCAGCTCAAGGACATGATGACTATGGGACACAACACAATGTGAACCCCTATTTCTGTGAAGACATAATAAGATTTCTGTTGCAAAGATACATGGCACTATTTCCACTGTGGAGTGGAATTTTGTTGGGTGACCTGGCAAGATATGCTTCAGACAGCAAAAAAGACATATCAATGTCAGAGGTAGCACAAACAAGAGCCACTAATTGTCATGTTGAGACCTGGTTTGGCATTGTCAAGCATTCAATACTTCAGCACAGGAGGAAACTGAGGCCAGCAGAGTTTATTACGATAATGAGACAATCCCTCCAAGGCCGGTACAGAGAACATATAATCCAAAATGCTCTCCCCAAAAAGGTTTTGACGGCTCCATTGATCACCACTAAGACACGTCATGAACATGCACAGGAACAATGGGCAAAGAGAGCACCAGGTGTAGGCAAAGAAACAAAAAATAAATTCTACAGCGCACCACAGAAAATTCCAATCCCCAAAAAAATGAGAACACAGGAAAAAAAAGTTAGCAATAGAAATATTGAAACAAATGAAAAATCGCCAGATGACAGCAACGGCCTGCAAGTACAGCAGGGGAAAGCAGGAACCACAGAATATAAAGAATGGCAGCACAAAGAAGAAAGGAAAGTGTCACCCAAGCAAGCTGCCGTGGGCATGGCTGAAGTGATCACACCACACTGTGATGCACGCCCCATCTCAAAACTTATAAAAGAGAAAACAGATTTCAAAAAGAAGGTAGGATTTGTATTTCAAATATTTCTCTGTGTGGACATTCACTTCTTTTTCAGAGCTTATGAATGTCATCTTCTACTACTGTAGGTGTTCTTTGTCGTTTCTCTCTAACTTGTTATACTTGTTGACATACTTGTGTTATACTTGTGGTGTGTAATCTCAATTTTCATTATGTTAGGTCCAGTGATCTCTTGTGTATGCTTTTGGCTTGGTAAATCTTTTTTAGGTACACGCCCTTTGGAACATCAATCCGAGTGAATTAGTGGTTGCAGTTTTGCCATCCATGCACAGTGCAGACACATATATTCTCAGACACTCGGAGTTTGTGTCTCTGAAACCAGATGAGTGGCTCATAGGCGAGGTAAGATGAAAGTGTTTGATTGCATGCATTTGTTAAGGTTTCGGAGCTTTTGTGTAATCAAATGTGTGTGAGTGCGTGAAATCACATCTTCTTCAATTGTGTTTGCTTTTTCCATAAGACCATTGAGTGTTACTTTCAAGTAGCGAAAGAATCCATGGACTTGGGGAAGAAGGTTTTCCTAATGAACCACTACACAACTGGTGTAATCATGAGTGGGAATAGAGAGCGCATGGCTAGACAACGTTTGTCCAAGGTAAGGACATCAAACACAAATGTTGATGGATTACATTAGTGAGGGGCAAACATGGTTTTTCACTAACTGATGATTGTTTTATCAATAGAGAAACAAGGAGAGCTACAAGCAATCAAAACAGGTCACAACTGTGCCCATGGTGCTGCCTAAAGAAACTACCTTTATATTCAGAAATCAAAATTCAAAGGTAGCACACCATCCCTGTGAGGCAGCCTGTTGTACTAATCTTGTCATTCTTTTCATTACAGGTCAACTTTGAAAACTATGAAGCCATTATTAGCTTTTTTTACACTGGTGTCCACTGGAAATTGTTGGTAAGTGTGGTGCAGGTAATCCAAAACAGCATAGGTTTATAATTACACCTGGAACCTTTACAGTTCAAGTGATTATCCTTGTTGCATCTAAAAAAATTACAAAGTCACAATGTATGTGTTCCTCTCCTGTTAAAAAAGGTGGACATTGATAGTGAGTGTCCAAGGCAATGGTGATAGTGCACTTTTCCTAAATTATTATTGTGAATACTGCTGTGTAATATACAGACAACCAAACAAGTCAAAATGTCATGTAGGAAAAAAAGTACTGTTAGGTCATTTCCTGACTGTCTTTGCCGAGGTTTGCAAAATATTAAATGTTAAATAATATATAAATATAAATATTATATATATAAAATATTCAAATATTAAAAACCTTTGTTTAAACAACATAAAACTCCTGAAACTGCCTGTGTGTCTGGCCCCACATTAAATGCAACTTCATGTCTGATGATGGGCCCTTTGTTTCTTGCAGTATCTGTATGCTCCATCCCAGAAAGTCTTTGTGGTCGACCCTATGGGGAGTGATGAGATGGGAGACTCCACTGCAGCGGCAAAAAGGTTCAGGTAAGAAATCAAGCATTAGTTTCGTGGTGAAATTCTGCAGGGGCACACATACATTTCAGGTTCAAGTTCAGCATGACAAATATTTCCTCATTTATCAATAACCTATTGTTTTGATTCACAGGGACTTTTTTAAGATGCGCAGGAATGTCCTAGGAAAAGAAGACTGGTTGAATATCAACTGGGACCCAAGCGTGATTGGTCACACCAGGCAAGCAGATGCCTCAAGCTGTGGGGTCTTTGTGATGCAGGTCAGCATAACCTTTCCACGCCGAAATTTTGGACTTAAAACTATTGTATGAGAGATTTTTAGGGAAATAATTGCGACAAACTTTTGTCTGTTAGATGGGCGCAGACATCATTAACAATTTCCCGGATATTCCAACATATATCGAAATAAACAGCAGTGCCAAAGAAATGAGAAAGTTGCGGGAAGACCTGTCAATCAGAATTCTTGAGGCTTCAGGTATTGTACCATTTGATCCTCATTGCCTACTTTTCTTGGTGTATATTATTTTCCTGAAGCATGTTCTCTCTCTGTAACAAGTCTGGATGAAAAAGATTCTCAATTTATTTATATGCAGAAGTCATTTGGGTATTCTTTTTGTACTATATAACACAGTGATGAAAAGTTAATTAAATCACATTTCACACAGTTAAAATTCAATGACACTTTGGCCTTCGTCGTGGTTGACACAACCATTGTCTGGGAAAAGTGTGGGTCTAAATTGCCCATAGTGAAGCAAAGCAAACTGAAACATGATAGCTGTGTTATCATGTGCCCCCTTAAAATCATAGCAACACACGCTGACGCAAAAAAGGGTAACAGGTGTTGACAGGAGTATTCTGAGACATGACAATGTGCGGTTTAAGAAGCAGTAGAACACCTAATCAGGAAAGTGCATACGAAAAGGTCTCTATCAAACTGTCTTCAATTATGCAACAATGATCTGTAGATAACATTGGAAAAATCAGTCTATTTGGCATGTTTATTATAGCTCCTCTCCAGGACATGTGCCTGATGTGTGGAGAAACACCAGTGCGGCAGACAAACTGGGTAAGTGAACATCATCTCTATCTGTATGTGTAATGTAAGCACATAATAACAAAACATGCCAGTGAAAAGGTGATAGCTGAACTGATATAAGGTTTACTGTCCGTGTAGATTCAGTGTGACAGTTGTGAAAACTGGTTCCATGAATTGTGCATCTCAAAAGAAGAGTATGAAAGCGCAAAGAATGAAGTAACATGGATATGTACATTTTGCCAACCCCAGTTTGGTGAGTATGCTCTGCATGCAAACTATCACTATGAAAGGGTTTTTTAAGCAGGACATGTAGTTTTAGATTCAGCAGAAACATACAGTAGGATGACATATTTCAGTGGACGTTATAATTGTTTGTTATTGTTAAGAAGTTTGGATTGCAGGCTTGTCTTCTGGCATTAATGGTTCTATAAATTAGAGATAACTTTTCAAAAAACACACCAAAGAAGGCACACATAAAAGATTACTGATAATCTGTGCAATTTATTACATGACACAGGCATCTCAAAGATAGAATTACTGTGTCAGATTAATGATTAGACATGGATGCATCAAATCACTTACTAGGTTTCTTTCCAATAGTATAGAAACAAAGACACAACCATGAACACCTAAAAGAGCTTGCCATTTAGCACAGAAACAATATAACGTCTTGCTGTAAAAACACAAAGTAAGAAAAAAGGAGTTTGATTAAGAGAGATCTGGCAAATTGTGCAAATACCTAGATCTTGATTTGTGACCCATTTATACTCCTTGGATCCTTTGCAGTTCGTAACCCTTCTTACGGTTTTATATTTCAGGCACTGTTGATGAGTGAGCATCCACCCCCTACTCCCGAGCATTACATAAAAGACATGCTGGAAACTCAAGAAGACTGTCAACGTGTTCTCAGCAGAATTCACCTCCAAAAGACACGTAAGTACAAGTTTCAATATCCCCCCAAAAATTTTATCTTGGGTAAGAGTAAACTTTCGTACACTTTGCCAAACAATAATGAAAAACACTAGAACACAAAATCACTAGAAACCATTTGTTATCTATTGCCAGAAACCAAACAAAGTCTGTATGAAAACAGTAAAAAAGTTAATCATGACACAACACAGTCCCTTTTAAATATGATCACTACACACTGTTAACATCACTGTAGTAGTGCAAAGAAATGTAAAACGACACTATGTCACCATGACATGATTTATGTGAAAGATTTCCAGATAAAATTGTATCCATCCTAGTAAGATAGATTAATCAAGAAATTCCACTCCGTTGTGAGAAAGATCAAAGAAAAATGGCTTCTATCAAATAGAAGTGTATCTAGGGTGATTCCTTTTTATTAGGTTTCCAAAACAGTACTCTATCTACCTTCAGACAGGGCACAGTGCTAAAAGGATTCTAACCGGAACAATAAAACACAATTGCATCATCGAAGTCCGAACCCCACTGGCTTTCAATATCGTACCATGTACATCTCCAGGAGTGGAGACTCATGAAAAAGAACAGCCTAGACACCAAAGTGATACTTTTCTTACAGTAAGGTTAAGGTAGTTGTAGGATGCTGTCTAGATCAATGAACAGATTATGTTAACAATAGCAAGCACGTAGCAGAGCATTTAGGCACACAGCCCCTAAATTGTGGAAATATATGTCAGACCTTTTTAAGGATGCCCCATACCTACAAGCATATTTAACAATGCTGTAGTCTTCTACATCGTCTCTGTAGTCTTCTTTATCCCAAGTGATCTAATTCTTTAGGAGGTGCAGAAACATAGATATCAAGTGGGTAAGTAGACAACCACGTTGCAATTGTTTTTTCTGTGTCTAACCCTTTTTTTTTCTCCACACCATGCCTGCCACTGTTCTCTCTTCGGTGCCTTTGGTTGATATTGAGCTCCGTCCCCCATGACAAGGGATCCTCCTGGATTTCTGAAGCAAGGAACCCAGCCTACAAAACTCAAGATCCTGTACTGCTCAACCCAGTGGATGGGACACACTCAACATTAACATCTAGTCTCACATAATATATGAAATAGAATTCACCGTGTCAATCTGCATGGTTGTGCATGTGAACTGTTTCTAGTAACTACTTGTCATACACAACCAGGACCTGGAGGGGAGGTCAACCATCAGGCCTTGGACCCCCAGAGATTTTTTTTCTCCTTTGGAGTTTTTTGTTTTTCTCTCCTTCGTGCCTGATGGTTACACAGTCACATCATCAAGACTGCATACCACACCTTCATTGTGATTACAGATATAGCTTATTTAAAATGTGAAATTAGGAAAAAACTAAACGAAACATGGGAAATAAAAAGAATGTAAAATCTAAAATTTTCAGATGTTGTGATGAAGCTTTTGACTCATGAATAGCACCCCCCTATCCCAGTGTATTACCTGTAGTGTTATCTTCAGAAACTCATTACAAAATAAAGAAAGGAGCCACAGCCACAGTAAGGTTGTATGAGGTTTGGGGGCCTGTCTGGTGTGTAAAACACTTGGTTTCAGCAGAGTGGGTGCTGTATTTGAAATGCTATTGAGCCATGAAGACGACCCACCTGTCCCAGTGTATTACCTGTAGTGTAATCTTCAGAAAATCATAAAAAATTAAAGAAATGGGCCACAGCTACAGTAAGGTTGTATGAGGTTCGGGGGCCTGTCTGGTGTGTAAAACACTTGGTTTCAGCAGAGTGGGTTCTGTATTTGAAATGCTATTGAGCCATGAAGACGACCCACCTGTCCCAGTGTATTACCTGTAGTGTAATCTTCAGAAAATCATAAAAAATTAAAGAAATGGGCCACAGCTACAGTAAGGTTGTATGAGGTTTGGGGGCCTGTCTGGTGTGTAAAACACTTGGTTTCAGCAGAGTGGGTGCTGTATTTGAAATGCTATTGAGCCATGAAGACGACCCACCCGTCCAAGTGTATTACCTGTAGTGTTATCTTCAGAAACTCATTACAAAATAAAGACAGGGGCCACAGCTACAGTAAGGTTGTATGAGGTTCGGGGGCCTGTCTGGTGTGTAAAACACTTGGTTTCAGCAGAGTGGGTGCTGTATTTGAAATGCTATTGAGCCATGAAGACGACCCACCCGTCCCAGTGTATTACCTGTAGTGTAATCTTCAGAAAATCATAAAAAATTAAAGAAATGGGCCACAGCTACAGTAAGGTTGTATGAGGTTTGGGGGCCTGTCTGATGTGTAAAACACTTGGTTTCAGCAGAGTGGGTGCTGTATTTGAAATGCTATTGAGCCATGAAGACGACCCACCCGTCCCAGTGTATTACCTGTAGTGTAATCTTCAGAAAATCATAAAAAATTAAAGAAAGGGGCCACAGCTACAGTAAGGTTGTATGAGGTTCGGGGGCCTGTCTGGTGTGTAAAACACTTGGTTTCAGCAGAGTGGGTGCTGTATTTGAAATGCTATTGAGCCATGAAGACGACCCACCTGTCCCAGTGTATTACCTGTAGTGTTATCTTCAGAAACTCATTACAAAATAAAGACAGGGGCCACAGCTACAGTAAGGTTGTATGAGGTTCGGGGGCCTGTCTGGTGTGTAAAACACTTGGTTTCAGCAGAGTGGGTGCTGTATTTGAAATGCTATTGAGCCATGAAGACGACCCACCCGTCCCAGTGTATTACCTGTAGTGTAATCTTCAGAAAATCATAAAAAATTAAAGAAAGGGGCCACAGCTACAGTAAGGTTGTATGAGGTTCGGGGGCCTGTCTGGTGTGTAAAACACTTGGTTTCAGCAGAGTGGGTGCTGTATTTGAAATGCTATTGAGCCATGAAGACGACCCACCTGTCCCAGTGTATTACCTGTAGTGTTATCTTCAGAAACTCATTACAAAATAAAGACAGGGGCCACAGCTACAGTAAGGTTGTATGAGGTTCGGGGGCCTGTCTGGTGTGTAAAACACTTGGTTTCAGCAGAGTGGGTGCTGTATTTGAAATGCTATTGAGCCATGAAGACGACCCACCCGTCCCAGTGTATTACCTGTAGTGTAATCTTCAGAAAATCATAAAAAATTAAAGAAAGGGGCCACAGCTACAGTAAGGTTGTATGAGGTTCGGGGGCCTGTCTGGTGTGTAAAACACTTGGTTTCAGCAGAGTGGGTGCTGTATTTGAAATGCTATTGAGCCATGAAGACGACCCACCCGTCCCAGTGTATTACCTGTAGTGTAATCTTCAGAAAATCATAAAAAATTAAAGAAAGGGGCCACAGCTACAGTAAGGTTGTATGAGGTTCGGGGGCCTGTCTGGTGTGTAAAACACTTGGTTTCAGCAGAGTGGGTGCTGTATTTGAAATGCTATTGAGCCATGAAGACGACCCACCCGTCCCAGTGTATTACCTGTAGTGTAATCTTCAGAAAATCATAAAAAATTAAAGAAAGGGGCCACAGCTACAGTAAGGTTGTATGAGGTTTGGGGGCCTGTCTGGTGTGTAAAACACTTGGTTTCAGCAGAGTGGGTGCTGTATTTGAAATGCTATTGAGCCATGAAGACGACCCACCTGTCCCAGTGTATTACCTGTAGTGTTATCTTCAGAAACTCATTACAAAATAAAGACAGGGGCCACAGCTACAGTAAGGTTGTACGAGGTCCGGGGGCCTGTCTGGTGTGTAAAACACTTGGTTTCAGCAGAGTGGGTGCTGTATTTGAAATGCTATTGAGCCATGAAGACGACCCACCCGTCCCAGTGTATTACCTGTAGTGTAATCTTCAGAAAATCATAAAAAATTAAAGAAAGGGGCCACAGCTACAGTAAGGTTGTATGAGGTTTGGGGGCCTGTCTGGTGTGTAAAACACTTGGTTTCAGCAGAGTGGGTGCTGTATTTGAAATGCTATTGAGCCATGAAGACGACCCACCTGTCCCAGTGTATTACCTGTAGTGTTATCTTCAGAAACTCATTACAAAATAAAGACAGGGGCCACAGCTACAGTAAGGTTGTATGAGGTTCGGGGGCCTGTCTGGTGTGTAAAACACTTGGTTTCAGCAGAGTGGGTGCTGTATTTGAAATGCTATTGAGCCATGAAGACGACCCACCCGTCCCAGTGTATTACCTGTAGTGTAATCTTCAGAAAATCATAAAAAATTAAAGAAAGGGGCCACAGCTACAGTAAGGTTGTACGAGGTCCGGGGGCCTGTCTGGTGTGTAAAACACTTGGTTTCAGCAGAGTGGGTGCTGTATTTGAAATGCTATTGAGCCATGAAGACGACCCACCCGTCCCAGTGTATTACCTGTAGTGTAATCTTCAGAAAATCATAAAAAATTAAAGAAAGGGGCCACAGCTACAGTAAGGTTGTATGAGGTTTGGGGGCCTGTCTGGTGTGTAAAACACTTGGTTTCAGCAGAGTGGGTGCTGTATTTGAAATGCTATTGAGCCATGAAGACGACCCACCTGTCCCAGTGTATTACCTGTAGTGTTATCTTCAGAAAATCATAAAAAATATAAAGAAAGGTTCCACAACCCAAAATAAAGCTGGGAAAAGTCAGAGGACCCGCTTAGTGTGCAAAACACTTGCAGCATTGTGGGTGCTGTGGTTTAAATGCTATTGGTTTGTGAACAGAATACCCCTATCCCAGTGCATTGTGCCATATTAAATAAAAGCATGAGAAAAAGAGATTCAGAATGCAAAGCTGTGTCAGTGTTCTGTGTAAAAAGTCGGTTTGAACATCATGTGAGCTGTTTTTAATAAGATGCTGAGTAAAGAATATTTTAATCTTCCTGCTGTCAGTAGTATTTTCAATATAGTTGACCCTTACCTGAATGAAAACAGGACGTAAAGGAAGGGTTTCAGAAGTCAAACAAAGCTTTATTCCCGTGCTTACAGTCTGGGTAATGGGAGACTGCGCTGTTCTGCTTCCTATGGTCATATACGGGTTTTTCGCACGAAGCGATTTGAACAGTATTTCTCGCGTTGTGAACGTGTGCACACAGCGGTCCCCCGGGTTCCAGTTCGTGCGTAATTACGCATCGATGAAAAACCGGAGGTTTAAAAAAAGATAATTAGCTCACTGATAGTTTGATGTAAAGAGTGTGGAAATATCCACAAGTCGTGGTCTTTAAAATGCATTTGGTTTGACGGCGTTCTGTGCTTCCATTGCGAAGATATGGACAAAAGAATATTCGTGCTTGGTCAAAAAAATGTCATAAAAACGAAAAAGTAAAGGCTGAGAAAGCATCCACAATGTATTTTATACACAAAACAAGCATTCTCGCAATTCTAAGAGGTTTCGTGAAAGCGCTACAGGCGTGCCAAAATCGTTTTCGAACTTCGAGCTAACTTTACCCCGGTCTGCTGCCGTGCTTTGACATCTGAGCTCTGTGGAAAACAATCTCAATACAATTCTGAAAAACGCGACTCTCCGAACGCCAGCCGAAAGAGTCTCCACAGCCGAAGCGCTGTGTCTCTTTTCAGCTGGCGATAAACCTTTCCTCGATCCTTTGCGGACTTGTTAAACTGTTCCTGATCAGAATAAAAAACGCTCACGCTAATATACGAGCACCCGTGTCTCGCCAAAGCTGACAAAGAAACAGACGGACAAGCCACACTGCACGTGTGAACAGGGGAATGAGCGAGCGAGCGGGGATAGGGCGCCTCCTGCGCTTAAAAGCTTACAGCACCTGGTATTCCCAGGCGGTCTCCCATCCAAGTACTAACCAGGCCCATCCCTATTTAGCTTCCGAGATCAGACGAGATCAGGTGTGCTCAAGGGGGTGTGGCCGTAAGCGAGAGCAAGGCTCGCTGGCACCCTTCTTATTGAGAGGACAGCTCCGTCACCTCTTTTACGACGCTGCTTTTTTTCCCTTGCGTTTTTCTCTTCTTCTCACGTTCTCTCTCTTCACTGCCTTCGTCCCCGCTCTATTTCACTTCAGCCTTTCACTCTTGCTTCCTTCCAATGAGGACGGAGCTGCGGGAGAAAGGGCGCTATAGAGGATCGCTGTGGAGAGCTGCTGCTGTGCTTTGACATCTGCCCAGTGGGCATTGATTCGTCGAATATACGTATATTTACGGCGAAATTACGTCTATACGTATATATACGTCGCCTCGACGTATAATCAACGTCGAATTGCAACCGTAAAATCGACGACATGAATAAACGCATATATAACGTCGAAAACACATCTAACACAGTGCCTGAGGCTTTTTACTGTATGTATCGTGTGTGCCGCAACTAGGAGTATACGGCACTCTGCACAGTGCACAAAGTAAATTATTTTCGCAGTAATTAATTTATTATATTTACTATATTTATTATACACGTGTAAATTAATTACTGCAAAATAATTTACTTTGTGCACTGTGCAGAGTGCCGTATACTCCTAGTTGCGGCACACACGATACATACAGTAAAAAGCCTCAGGCACTGTGTTAGATGTGTTTTCGACGTTATATATGCGTTTATTCATGTCGTCGATTTTACGGTTGCAATTCGACGTTGATTATACGTCGAGGTGACGTATATATACGTATAGACGTAATTTCGCCGTAAATATACGTATATTCGACGAATCAATGCCCACAGCTTGGCATACAAGGGTTTTGCTAAGGGGGTCTTGCCACCTGCCTGAAAAAATACAGTAAAATGTTTGAGTGCCTATAGAGTTTCTATTTTTATTTTCTTGACAAAAGTTGATACCATTTCCTGGACACCCCGTCCCCCATCAGTGCGCGGTGCCCGGGGAAAAAGCTGTAGGGGGGCGTCTGAAATTCTGAGGGGGGAGTGATATTTCGGTTGAAACGGAGCTGTACGGTGCAGCTACCCAAATGAAATCTCGCAGCTATGCCATTGATTAGTGCTTCATGATAGAAGATAACGACTAGCAATCTGGTATTTGTGATGAAGTTCAGTTTCACATTTTTCGTCACTCTCACGGTTTGTATTGCCTGGAGCGAAAAGTACCAGCGTTCATTTTTGCAGCTACATGGACGTTCTGAATCGTTAAGAAAAAAATGTTGTAAAACCAACAGAAAGCACAGACTGCTATAACTAGTCCTAGTTATATAACGATTTTAAGTATAATGATAAACTACTGCAAGGAATCGGTCCACCTGAGCAAACAGGATCGTAATGTTGACACTCAATAACGACACTGATATGTGCAGTTCCTGGACGGATAGCCCTCCTGCCCATCAAACAGACTGAGTGACTGTTCGTGTCATTTAGTGTTGTCTGACCATTGACAAAGTACAACTATTTTTTTATGGCGCAAATTAAGTTAAGTAAATCCTTTTGCCCAAAACTGAAGGGACGACACTCCTCCCCCCGTGACGCCAGGCCTGTTCCCAATCCTTTTCCATAATGTCATTATACTGTATATAATAACAGTGACCGATCCTTACTAACTGTATGCGTTAAAATTGCACATCAGCACATAGCAGGGGGCACATAGCCGCGATGTATTATCAATTTTAAATTTCAACCATAATATCGACAACATTAATAAACGCATACGTTGAGAAAATATCTAACCCAGCATAATTTCCGGTTATATACCACAATGCATTGCTAGTATTCGTTGGTCGCCATTTTGGCCACGTTTTTCAATCGTAGAAGAAGTCCGCGAATATCGCAGTGATCCTCTTTTGACGAGTAAGTATAAATAATAATAATAATACTATCTGAATACATACAGATCTTACTTAATATTATTTTGATTAAAAAAGTATGTTAATAAGCAAAAAATGGCACATAAAAATAGTGTGAAGGGGAAGATTACACAAAATCGTTTTGCCGTTTCTCTAATTTGAGAATCAGAAAAAACAGCACATGTTCAGCAGGTCATTGAAAATAAGTATGTAACATGTACCTTTAACAACGTCAATGCTAAACAACCCTTAATGTTATAGTACCCCATAAATTTGTAAAGTATGTGATGATAATTTTCTCTGATTCTCCTAAAAATATATGGATATTCTTAGAAATTAGAATTGCCTCAGCAAGACAACTTTAAGGAATAACGATATGTTTTTATGGGAAAAAATAATCGCGGTGTTATACTCCTTTCTGTGTGATTTCTGAAATAATGTTATTGTTCTAAATTTAACTAGGCAATGATATACGGGAAATACCTGCGTAGTGTGACCTTTCTTACTCACCCTTTTGAAGTTAACAACATTTTTATCGCAGTCATTTTGTTCTCTTAATCAAATTAGATTATATAAATGTAAACGGTAGAAAATCTCTGTTAAAATACCAAAAATAAAACTGATGACAGGAATGGAGGGAAATTACCGAGCATACGGTATGGTCTAAAACATGCAACAGTGCTGTATGTAATTTATTTACACAGCTTTGCATACAGGAGTTTCGCGAGGGGGTCTTGCCACCTGCCTGAAAAAAAATGTAATTATATGTTGATTTCTTTGAATGACAATTTCTATTTTTATTTTCTTAAGAAAAGTTGATACCATTTCCTTTTATATTACATCGTCCTTATAGTACCTTACATACAACAGTCACTGTTTATTTACTATTTATTTGCATGTGTTACAATTATCTGTAGGTGCACATCAGCACGCAGGGGGCACACCAAATCAGACTTTATGTCAAAGCACTATTTATCCCGATGGAGGAAGCGACGTGCAGAGCTAAATGCTCTTGCAGAATCCAGCAGTGATGATCAAGATGACAGTTTTCACATAGATGACACCACGGACGAGAATGTGGAACAGTCCTCTGGTGATATGGGTGCTTGTGTCAGTGATGACATTACACACCAGGATTCAAATGACTATGGGTACACTGAAGAAGTTATTACTTCTGAAGAAGAAATCTTGAATGAGGTTGACATTTCTGACTCTGATGAATCTGATGTAACTGACCCCAGTCCTGAATCTACTGACCTTGTAGATGAGGCACAGACTGACCCAGCAAGGCCAAATCTATCTACCGAACTTGTAGCTTGGTCTGCAAAGCATGGTTGTAAAAGACAGTGTTTCAATGATTTATTGGAGATATTGAGACGTCAGGGGCACAAGCTTCCAAAGGATTGCAGGACTCTCCTTCAAACACCTAATAAAGTGCAAATCAGTGATAAATGCGGCGGTCAGTACATTTACTTTGGATTAAAGAAAGGAATCCTGAAAAACATATCTTCTTCTAAAACATTCCAAGAAGGCATGCATTCTGTAGACCTGTGTATCAATGTTGATGGAGTTCCTCTCTTCAAATCTACATCTGTGCAATTTTGGCCTATTTTGTGCTCTTTTCACCAATTCCAGCCTTTCATTGTAGCATTATTTTGTGGAGGGTCCAAGCCTGAATCAGTTGATGATTATGTGAGTGACTTTTTAGAGGAGTTAAAGTTACTCACCAATAATGGCATTCACTTTGAAGATAGAGTATTTAATGTTACTGTGAAGGCTTTTATATGTGATGCCCCTGCACGCTCATATCTGAAATGCTGCAAAGGACACAATTCGTACTTTGGCTGCGAAAGATGCAAAATTAAAGGGAGCTGGGAGGGAAGAGTTGTTTTCACAGGGGATGAGGCATGTAATGATCGTACAGATGAACAATTCAAGAACTTTGAGTACAAGGAACACCAACAAAGACTTTCTCCCTTAGCTGCTGCTGGAATTGGGTGCATAAGCCAATTCTCCCTTGACTACATGCATCTAGCTTGTCTTGGTGTTGGCAAGAGAATTCTTATTTTCTTAAAGCAAGGACCACCTAAATGTCGACTGTCTGTCAGGCAGAGGAAAGAAATTTCTGATAATTTGGAAATTCTTAGCAGAAAGATGCCTGGGGAATTTGCTAGACAGCATCCCTCTCAGAGCTTGACAGATGGAAGGCTACAGAGTTCCGCAAGTTCCTTTTGTATACAGGCCCCATTGTGCTTCGTAATGTTGTATCAAAGGAACTATACACCCATTTTCTGATGCTAACAGTTGCTCTTTCCATTATGTTGGACTCGGACGAAAGAAAGAGAAATGCCTATCTCAACTATGCCCAAAAACTGCTTGATACCTTTGTTGACAATGCTCAGCATTTGTATGGACCAACATTTGTTGTATATAATGTGCACAGTTTGAGACATCTACATCAGGATGTGGTACAATTTAATTGTTCCTTAAATTATGTATCTGCATTCCCATTTGAAAACTTTTTACAGTCCTTGAAGAAACTAGTGCGGAACAGTCATAACCCTATAGCTCAAGTAGTAAAGAGAATGGAGGAGAAGGAAAGAGTTCAGAGCAACTGTGAAGCATCTGGTTCACGGATGTATATTTCGTCAAGACAAAAAGACTGTTGTTTCCTGTTGGATAATGAGGACTTTGCATTTGTGAAGGAGAAAAGAGCAGACAGAAGTCTTCTATGTGATGTTGTACGACAAACTCAGACTTGTAACTTCTTCACTGAACCATGTGAGTCAAAACTGCTTAATATTGTATATGTTAATAGTCTGGAGGTGCATGCAAGGGAGAAATTCCTCTCTGTAAAAGAGTTGCACAGAAAAGTAGTGTGTCTCCCATATGGTGCTGGTTATGTCCTTTTCCCTCTTCTTCATGGCATAGAACATAATCCTGTTCCATGAAGAAGTTGCAACTTTGATTCACACAGGATGCTTCAGTCTGCTCTTTTCTCATGGTGAAGTTTAAATTTTAATGTTTGTGAGGAATTGCATGTAGTGAATACCATCTAACTACAAATGTATAAATAAAGCAGAATGTTTATTATTGAATTATGTGTTTTTATTGAGTATAATCATTATAAGCGAACATAAGTTTAGTAATCAGCACCACAATCTGAATTAAGACTCAAAATTAAAATGTGTATGTCTGTTTCAGGTGATGTGGACACGTGCAGTTTGGATAGAGCAGGAGGGGGAGGTTGAGGGAGTCTTGCCCTCAAACTGGGTGGATGCCCGAAGAGAGTATGTGTGGTGGCCGAATGATCCAAAGCAGGCCACAAAACTATACAAAGAGAAGGCCAACCCTAATAAAGATACTTGGGTTACCTTCAAGCTCATTAAAGTTAAACATACATCAGGTATAGCTTTCTTTGAAAATAAGAGCAAATTCCTGTTAATTATTATAAATTCCAATTGAATATTTACAGTAACTGTCTATGTACATGTATTAGTGCAACAATACCCTTTTCATATTTGATCATATGTAATGTAAATATAATTATTTGTAGACAAGAAATCAGAGTGTGATCACTTTGATTTAACCACCTCTGTTACGGATGCTGAAGACGAGGATGAGACACCCAATCCAAAACGCAAAAGTAAGAAGCGGGTGTTCTCCGATTACGTTGATGGTATGTGAAAGTAACAATCTCAATCTCAATAGCTAGATTTTTAAACAGTTCTTAATATCAGCTGATGCCTCATTTAGCTTGTACCTTGTTATTGATTTTTTTTACAACTCTTTAAAATAAGTCATTTTGAAAGGTGTTCTGTATGAAAATGTTAAAAATCTTATCAGATTTGTTGATAATGGAAATTGCTAAAAATTGTGGTTAGCTTATTCTATGTTAAACTAATTTTCAGTATTATATTGAAATATGAAAATTTTCTATTATATTACAGACTTTGATTCTGATGCTACTACTCCAAGTAAGTCAGTTTCTCTCCCTTCAAAGTTCACAAAATAAAGGAAATAAATTCATTGTAAAAAGTTACAGATAAAGTTGATTAAATAATTAAATTTGATATGAAATATTTTACTGCCATATTTTTTCTGTTTAGAAAAGAAGAAGCCACCGAAGCTGCCAGTGCCATCCCCCAAACTGAGATTCTCTCCTAGGAAGAGTGTCTCCCAGAGCTCACTCAGCTGTTCAAGTACGTTTAAAGGTAGGTTATTGGAATTAAAGTTAAAATTTTTTCTTAATGTACTCAGAAGATAACCATCATCAATCATATTTAAAGTCAAGTTAACACCATTTTTTATGTTATTGAAGCCCAACCATCAAAGGTGAGAACCTCCCCAAGGAAAAAAACGGTGCCGAGTTCTGGCTTCAACATTCCTGAAGGTATTACTACATTTTTTGCCTACATCTAATTATTCTATGAAATTGAGATGAAGTTCTATGACAAACTAAATGACTAAATTGAAATATTAAGTTATGTGATAAAGTAAATGTTTTCCATAACTGAATTCTTTTCAGAGTCTCCCAGGCAGAAGACCATGTCCAGACCAGAAGAGAAAAGAGAGAAATATCCTCTTTCAGAAGGAAGTACAGTTAAAATGAACTACAGAGGTGGGAATTTTTTATTTTTAAGATTATAAATTGCATGTAGCACATTAGCAACACTACAGTAATGCTAATGTGACAAAAGTGTAAGAAAATCCTAACCCAATTCCTTTTAAATGCTGACATAAAATGTAAATTATTTCAGAGTTTCAGAAGCGGGTATTGGGCCTCCTGATAGAGATGAGGGATGAATTGAGGCGTTTGGGTAGGTCCACGGAACCGGTGGACTCCCAATTCCACATCAGGAGGCTGACCACAATGGAAGAGTTCTGTGCATATGAGCAAGCACTTGACAGCATGGACAATCAAAACCTGCTGGTATGATATTATATTCTCACTGTGGTGTAGAAAATATTCACTACCAATATTCTAGGTTTCAGATGGGTCATAATTTTATAGCCTACATTTGATTAATATGATCCATCTCTGGCATAAGTTCATATTTTTAGTTTATAATGTATAATCTTGATTATCCTTTAATGGCAAAATAACGTGTTTTCATGTTCTAAAAAGTTACTACATTTTTTTTTACTTTGAAAAATGGTCACTTTGTATTTTTAGACTGAGATAATACTGCAAAAAAGTGCAGTTAATACGTGAAAATGTGTTTGTTCCATGAATGTGTAAATGGGTATGTCTGATTAGTTGATTAATGAAGATCTAGTAGTAAAAATAGCTTCTAATATTATTTCTAATATAATATTATTTCCAGATAAACCAACTTCAGAGAGTAGGCGACAGTAATGTCAGAGAGAGTGTTTTCACAGTCTTGTCAAGGTATTGCTTATTGATTTTTTTAAAATGTTTTTACATTAAATTTTTACTTCGATCAAATTAACATATCCACAGAATTGAGCTTATAGATACCTATGTGTTAACCACTGAATGTGCAAGGTGTAAAACTGCAAAATTGTCTTTTAAAATATAAGGATTACAGTACTACATTTGATCCTAAATATTTGAGTAAATAAATGTTGAGTGGAAACTCACTTGGAAAAATGTCTAAACTCAGTGAAAATTTGGTTTTCAGACTTATGACAAATGAACTGATGACAGAATTCAACTTCGCTGGCACAAACCGAAAAGATAATCAACAAAAGAGAGGCCTGGGAGACACAAATCTTTATAGAGTAATTAAAGGTACTCCTATTCTATGTTGTACTTTCAAACTTTGGGTACTCTTTAATTAGGACAGACTTTATTGCTCAATTGCTGTGATGCAAGCCACATTTTATCCGTTTATTTCCTCTTTGAGCTTAGTAAACCTTAATGGTTCATTTTTGAGATTATACTCAAGAAGATATTAACCATCATTTATTCGAGTAGTAATTTTATATAATTTTCTCCTAGCTGTGGTGCTGAAGTCCCACCCTACATCGAAAGAAAAAGATATAAAGGAGCACGCAATGCGTTACCTTGAAGAATGCATATGCAAGGCAGGGGGCCAGGAGATCTGGACACTGAAAAGAATTTGGATAAATAAATAAAGTTGTACATTTTAAAATTTATATTTGAATCAAAATGTGGTTTTGAGTTAGATAGTGTGTTAATGTAATTGGTTTGTGTTTGTCATTACTATACTGTATATTGATGTTACCAGAATTTGTAGCTGAAGTTTAAGACTAGTTGTGTTTTTTTATGATTATTGCCCATATGTTGATTGTTGATTGATTGCATACAATGTATAATTTAATTTTTCAGGTGTGAATGTGTATTTTCAGAATAAATTTCTAAACCAAATCATTGGCTTGGTTTACTTGTTTCTACACCTATAAAACCCATCTTTGATGTATAATAGACCTCTACCCATATACGTATAATAGACCTCTAAAGTTATCCGTATAATAGACCTCTAACCATATACGTATAATAGATGTCTAAAGTTATCCGTATAATAGACCTCTAACCATATACGTATTATAGACGTCTAAAGTTATCCGTATAATAGACGTCTAAAGTTATCCGTATAATAGACCTCTAAACATATACGTATAATAGTCCTCTAAAGTTATCCGGAACTCCAACCATATATGTATAATAGTCCTCTAAATGTATCCGTATAATAGAACTCCAACCATTTATGTATAATGAACGTCTAAACATAGACGTATAATTGACGTATAACTTTAGACGTATATTAGAATTTCATTCTAGATGAATTGTAGACCACATTTAGACGTCTAAGTTATGCGTTTAATAGACGTATATTATACGTCTTTTGCCCACTGGGTAATGTTTAGATCGGATTAATTCGAAGTGTGTCTCTGGGTGCGTTTGATCTACCAACGTTGTGATTAACTGAAGGACACCCTGATTGAGTGTGCCATAAAAACTGACACATGTCGTATTTTTTCTACATTCACAGATTTTTGGCTAAAGTAAAATAAAAAATCGTTGTCATTTTCTTGCCAGCTGGCAGTAATTCTTTTGCATTGATAAGAAAGATGAGCATTTTATCTTTCGCAATGTGTGGATTTCTTGAAAAACAAGTTGTGCCAAAAACGAAATGAACACTTTCTTTAAACATAATGCAGAAGCATGTTGTCTATAACAATAAACGGTGCACGAAGACAGGCACTGCTGGGATTTTAACCCAGGATCTCCTGTTTACTAGACAGGCGCTTTAACCAACTAAGCCACGGTGCCGGCGAAGTGCTGCCCTTTTAAAGCCACATGGACACACCTCTCTGTCACATCTTCGTTCGGTGTGCGGTGAGCCTGCTCGCTGAGCAAGTTGAGAAAGGATGTGAAGTGGCTTTTATCCGGCAATTTCATTACCAAGGAGCTCGATGTGCTTTTGGGCTCGATGATTTACAGGGTGTCCAGTGCAACACAGGCGATGGGCTGCTGGGATTTGGAGCCAGGATTTCCGTTAACTAGACAGGTACTTTAACCAACTAAACCACGGCGCCGGCAGAATTCTCCTCTTTTACTGCTGGTTGGACACACCGCTCTGAGACACCTGCGTTCAGTAAGCGCTGAGTTAGCTGGCTGAGCACGTTGCCTCCTTTACATTCAATAGGAGCCCCGACACTAAGAGAAACGTACAGAAATGGCTTTTATCGGGCACTTTTCATGTCCAATGCGCTTGACATCTCCCATGGGCGACAGAGTTCGTTTATGACGCTTTTCCTTTCTTTCTTCTTTCTGTACACTTTGATGAAAAAAAAAGAGAAATCATGTAGAGAAAATGTCTTTTTTACATGGAGAAAAGATGCACCAGGAACTGTTGTGTTTAGAAGAAGTGAGTTAACATGAAAAGTGACCTAAGTTACCGGAGCAAATGCTCACCTAGCAAGATAAGCTTTACTACTAGAGAGAAGTAGAGTGAAAGACGTGATCATTTCACGCCGTTGTGGAACAAAACGCTATTTTCTTGGAATTCTAAATCAATTAGAAATTCAGAGCGACACATAAAGGCTTTGTCTGCTTAAAAGTAATGATTTTTAAAAACTGATAAAAATGTAGAAAACACGTTTCTCACGTAGAAATTTAAGATGGGGGTGGGGTATTACTAGTAGCGGCGCTGAACTCACCATGGTGCAATTCATTTACGTGACGGGCTAGTGGTTTAATGGATAACGCGTCTGATTTCGGTTTATTAGATTGTCGATTCGACTTCTACCGGGGTTGTGTGATTTAAATCAGGCTCCTCAGAAATAGATGTCCGTTATGTAAATGAACCGCCCCTGAAACCAAACGTTGGGTCTGGGTTCCTTTTTTTCCTGCATGAAATAGCAAATCGTTACAAAAAAAAACACCAACTAATGTCCAATAGTCCAATAGTTAGTCATTTAAGTAAACATGAATATACTGTAAGGTCTTGGTACATGGGAGTGGATTTCAACCACAATTAAAAAAGGGCAAATTATAATTACAGGCTTCAGACACTTTTTGAAACAAAAGAGACCAAACACTCCCTAACTTTCAAGTTTGCTTGAACCTGTAACAAAAATGAGGTCTGAAACTTCCATTCTCTGATGTCACTGTCTCTAAAGCCGGACGTGATGTTTCGCGGATGTGCAGTGTGCCTTTTCTCTTGTCGTGTTCAAGATGATTCGCTGTATATGCTCCTGACTGGGTGTTCTCTACTACGCTGTTATTTCTTTCAGATTACCTATGTGGTGTACAGATAAAACCCAACTGCGTGGTGTAATTTCCAGCAGCACCTGCAAACTCATCAGCTGACCACAACGTGATTTGAACACGCAACCTTCTAAGCTGGAGTCAGACTCACTACCGTTGCGCCACAACGTCACTTGCCTCAAGTGCTTTTAATTCACCCAAAGAGAACAATCAGCTTCCCTGAAAAAGATTTTTTTCATTCTCTCCTGTGAGGAGCGCCGCTCTTCCAACCAGGGTCTCTTCTTCCCAGACCACAGATTATTCTTTCCGCCCGGCTCTCTCACAGAGAGCAGACACACCATCTCCACTTATATCTTCACTACATCTATAGATTTGACTGCCTACAGCCCCGATATTCCTGGACAGGATATTTACCACCAGCCTCGTGAACTTCTCATCTTGACCTCTCCCAAGAGGAGCACAATTAGCACAGAATCCTCTCTCCATTTAGCAAATAACACAAAACACTGTTTACCTGTCAAGACAGAAAACCAGGCTGCTCCAGGTGAGGCTTAAACTCACAACCGCGGCATAACTCCACTGAGCATGTCATTTCACAAAGCCTGAACCAGGAACGCAACTGGAAGTTGAGAAGTTATGGCATTGTTTTAATACTTGCCTACTCTTTCAATTTTTTGGTCAAATCTTTTATTTGGGAGTACTTTCAATTGATGTTAATCCTTGTCCCGATGAATGATTCTGGGCCACGGTGCATCTTGAATAATGTTCTTATAGGCTTCAGTTTGGAAAAGTGCGCTCTTCAGAAGCTACCGAAACCGCTAATGGTTACATAACGCTTAATGCAAAAGTAACGTTCGGGTTTGAAAAAGAATATTACTTGCTATGAATACAAACACTGTTACAGGAGGCATGTTAGGGCTATTTTAGCTTAGATCATCAATTCATCTTACATTTCTTCTCCATCTATATCAACAGCGTCATCGCTACTGAGCGCTAAAGGCAGGTCCTGGCAATACAATCTTCTTTAGAAAACATTTTTCAAACTATTTCCACTACCATACGTAAAGTAAAACGATCAGCACGAGACTCAAAATATACCTGTGTTTGATTGTACAGCATAGATTGTACAGCATTTATGTTTATATTTATGTTAAAATGAAGGTAAATATATAAAAATATCAACATCCAACTTCACAGTGCTAACGTAACAATGCTTGTCAAATTCTCAAACAAATCTGCGTTGTATTTCTAAACTATTTTAGCAGAGGACGCAACAGGAGTATAAATGATATCTCCCGCCAGCCCTTCAAAGATACTTTTCCATGGGTGAATATGGTTGTCTGGGGAGTTGCGATGTTGATCACTATTGGACTTCCCCGGTCTCAAGTGTTGTTGTTGGACACAGGCAAAAGACTCGCATTTTCGGCAAATATAAAGAGGTTTAAGGTTTCGGCTTTAGCGGAGGCAGTGTTTACATTGACAATAAGAAGAAGATCGTCCCTGGGTGGGCTTGAACCACCAACCTTTCAGTTAACAGCCAAACGCGCTCGCCGATTGCACCACAGAGACGGACGAGAGAGACTCTTCTCCATTCGCACCTTTCCGGTCAAAAAATAAACATTGCTTGCATTTTCTTGCCAGTCGGCAATATTCCTCCTGCTCTGATAGCCAAGAATTAAATTTCATTTTTCACAAGCTGTATGAATTTATTGAAAAACAAGTTGTTGCAGAAAGGAAATGTATGGAAATATGGAAGCCCGTTTCCGCCAGGGAGTAAAAAAAAACGTGCTATGGTAACTCAGAATTCCGACTTAGTATCTCAGAATTGCGACCTAGCAACTCAGAACTGCGACTTAAAATCATTCATAAATCGTACAAGATCTAAAGGCATGAAGTTGTATTGTCAAGTGCCCTGATAAAAATCAAATTAATGCAGGTCTACAATAGTTTTGCTCGTTATAATCCCTACACGGTTTGCAAGATGGACACCATTATAGAGGACTTATTTTGTCGTGGTTACACAAACCATGAAATTTTGGTGTTATTGGAGGAATCACACAATGTAAAACTGAGTATTCGGACCTTGGAAAGAATGCTGTGTAAGAATCAGCTCTGGCGAAGGCGAAACAAGACAGATGAAGCGGAGGTCGCCTCATTCAGACACCAACATCTACAGACTTCTGGCAGACATCATGGCTATCGGTGGATGCACCAGAAATGCTGGATGGCAGGGATAATAACGGATAGAGAGACTGTCCGTCAGTTACTGCGCCTTATGGACAGGCGAGGAGTAGATCTGCGCAAAATCGCCTGAGACGCCGGCAGTATTACAGCCGCGGACCAAACTATGTGTGGCATATTGATGGGTATGACAAATTAAAACCTTACGGGATATGCATCAACAGGTGCATTGATGGCTTCTCGAGAAAAATGATCTGGTTAGAAGCATACAAAACCAATAATGACCCACGAATTATTGCGGGTTATTTTATAGACGCTGTCTATAAAAACAACGGTCTTCCACAAAGAGTACGACTTGATCATGGAACCGAAAACATGTTGCTGTAATGCAAAGGTTTCTGCGCGAAACGAATGAGGACAGGCACAGAATCTGTCACTCTTGGCCCAAGCACTGGGAATCAGAGAATTAAACGCTGGTGGGCTACACTAAGAGCACAGTGCAGTCAGTTTTGGATGGACCATTTTGAACAGCTGAGAGAAGATGGGGATTTTGTTGACACTGTAGTGTTTCATAGCCGTTCAGGGATGCCAAATATGTAGGAAAACCGGCTCAGGGACGCCAAATATGTAATCATAGTGGCTCTCTGAAGGCACCAGTTCTGTAGGGTTTGGGCATTTACTGAGACAATTATTAATTGTAGCAGTAAATCACAAAGTTGATTCTTTTGATGGCTTTAGAGTCCAACCATGCGACATAACTCAAACAACGCACACACACAGGTACTAATACACGGGGATACATTTATTAATACATAGAATATGCATGTAAACCTAACAGATCTTATCGAGAGGGTTATCAGAATACAAAAGGTAAATATTCAATCAGTTACAAAGTGTTACACATATCAAGAGGACATACGTTCAGTATATCATTCATTTAGACCGTTTCATAAATGAACTTGGTTATAACTTCTACATTAGATACTCAAAACAAGTACATAACTCTTAGGAATTAAATTGATATCAACTGGTTGAGATAACAATTGAATTCTCGAGCTGTAATGCATTGAAGTTAAATACTCATCCAATCTTTGGGGATTCAGATCTCCTGTGGGCACAGAGAAACAGTTGCAGGCTGTTGCTGTCCAATCCGCGCTCTCTGGCTCGGTGCCAGGCTGTGCTGTGCGGCTTGCGACGGTGCGCTGCAGATGCTCACTGACCGGCTAGTTAGTGTTGGCTTTAACTAGCAAAGTTTGTGCACAGGAGAAAAGATGACTGTGGGTCCCAGCAAGTCAGGAAGAGGACCGGTTCGTTCCTGATGAAGAGCTAGTTCTGAATAGTGATTCAGCTGTCCACAGTTCCGACCTGTTCACGAGGCCTGCTGCTGGTGCTAACCTCGGGTGGATCCTCTGGTTATTCTCTGGCAACCTCCGCTCTAGACTCTTAGAACAAAGGGAAGTTTTGGCTCTCGGACACACTGGCCGTTCCGAGGTTGTCCGGGCTGAGTCTCAGGATAGTCAGGAGGCATGCTGCGAGAATGTCCTGGCCTGTCCTGGGTCGTCCTGCCCTGGAATTCTCCTTTGAATTCCCTTTAGAATTGTCCACAGAATTCTCCTGGATCTTACTGAATCTCCTCTGAATCTCTGTGTTGCCTGTTTTTACCTGGAGGAACTTCAGATCGTTGATTGGCTGAAAGTTCCATGGGCATCAGAGTCCCACGTGGGTTACTCGGCCCTACCAGTCCCTGATTGGTTGATCAAGGTGAGATATGAGTCACTTACTCCTGACACTTAGGAATGCAGTCCAGATGTCCAACTGGCACTCCCTAGACAGATAGGCGCCAATGGATGACCATTGATCATGATAGCCAGGCTTAGCTAAGTGCATCCCCCTTTGGGAGCTGTCCTTATCAAACCTTAAATCAGCTTGCATGAATAGTTTCTCTGTGGCTGCACCACAGAGATGAACAGAGAAATGGGGCCTCATTTGGGAAGGCTCAGAACACTTAATTCTTTCTTATTAATAAGCCTCGCCGCTACAACACCTTCATCGACAAATCACTCATTCAGTTTTGCTTCCAAAACACCATACACCATACACCATACAGGTAAATGTAACATACCTGTCATTACAGATTTTGATATGAATTTTGATATGAATAGTAAAACATAAAATTCTATTATGTTTTATACTATTATACTTATTAAAGATCTCCTCTTTGAGTTCCATAAAGTGATTTAACAAACCTTATTTCAAAACAATTGATTTCTATTGTGTAGGAGGAGCTCAATGAAGTGCTGACTGCCTGGAATAATCACAGAATAAGGCCAACCCACAACCCTCGCGCTCCCAGTGGACGACCTTCAGTGATGTATGCTGCCCCCAGTTTATATGGTGCACAGAACTACTTGCAGGCAGTTGACCAAATCAAAGTTGATATCTGTCGAGAAGACTGTTGTGTAAAGGACTACCCCTGTGATGAGGATGTCTTCCATCTTTGTGTTGAACTGATGGCTGAACAGAACCTTGCAATGCCAGATGATGTGTTTGAAATCACTGACCTTTACTTAAGACTACGTGAAATGGTCCTCAATGGGCTGGACCTTGAGTAGGAATAGGAGAATAGGGGACTTTGCACTCTCTGGATAAGATAAACTGCTTACAAATGTGGGATCTAGGTATAAGGGTGTTTTGTTTTTCTCAAATGCCACAGCATTTGATGTTACACATTAAAAGTGGTAAAGATGTTACCACTTTTAATGTCTTGTCTTTAGATCTGATTTAACATTGAGTGTGAAATAGGATGAAACAAGGAACAAATGAAAGTAAATGTGCCAAAAGAGGCAAACAGTGTAAACAATCTTTAAAGGACTATAGATAATGTTCACACATAAAAGCAACCCTACATTGATTTGACAATAACATTATCTAACATTATATGAAATGTTTGACAATAACATTACCTCACCTCTCTCATTTCCTTTCACCAAATGCAATGAAAATATAGTACAAATAATATTCACTAAACGCAAGGCATTTGAACTGATCTGCAATCTTGACGTTTCATAAAAATGTCAGACAAAATCCACAAATAGCCAAACTAGTCAAACACAAATAAAAAAATTCAGATTCTGCAGTTACCGCTACCCCAAGAAACATCTAACTGAAGAGTTAATGACAAAGATTCATTCTAAATCAAGTGCTGACCAAAGTGAGCACTTAGAATTCATCTTTGCCATGAACTGTCCAGTTATTGTGCAAATAAACTCTGCTGCCATATTGTGACTAAATTACATACAACGCAAAAGTTGTAACATTATTAGACACTACATGGCAGCAGAGTTCATTGGCACAAAAGTGCTTGGTAGCTTAGAGAATGCACATGGCTCAAAAAATAACTTTTATTAAACTGCATCACCATATTTTTTTTTTAAGGTGAAAAAACATCCATTAGTTTCTCACTCAATGTACTGTATGAACAATCAGTCTAAAAGAAATTCTTGTACCAAAATGACAAAAATAAAAGTGCAATTTAACCTGAGACTTTTTAATTTCTTAAGTGAAATTATAAACATTCTATCATAAGTACACTCAAAACTCAGTATATCTTATATGCTTATATGTGTAAAGGTACAGACTTGGTCAGATGGCCTTTAAATGCATACTGTGAATAAGTATACTTTACCAAAAGTTTTGAATGGTGAAAGATGCACATATTTCTAATCTGTGTAGTCTGTAAGTTGACAAACTAAAGTACTAAACTATGTCCATTACCCATATATTACTTTCCAAAATTTTGTTCATTTCACACCTGAAGTCAGGATAGCTATCATAATGAATAGACACTCTCAAATAACAGCCACATGTATGTGCCATAGGTCTTCTCTCAAATCCTTGCATGTCCGTGAAGTCAACAGTTACAGTCTTGCCAAGAAAAAGATCTGAGCCTGTGCAGAACCTCAGGAACAGAGACTGTTTCCTTCCATCACACTCTCGCAGGTATGTTGTAATATGCTTTGATATTTCCTTTTCCTCTGCATTCATTGTGCAGGGAAACTTCAGTGACCGTATGAGTTTCCTTGCCGTTGGCTGCAAATTTTCATACACAGTTTCAATTTCCTCAAGGGCTTTGCTGAGGGGAGCGAGTACACTTTCCCACTGTTCGATAACATAAACAGGCTCTTGAATAAGGGTTTTGTGAGCCAGTTCTTGCAGAATTTGTTTAATGTTGTGTGCATTTGGCATTCTTCGGTAGCTGTAGTTGTCCAAGATTTCCAGTAATTCATCTTGGTCAGAACTGTTAAAGTCTCTGCGACAACATTCCAAGGTATAACGGTCAGATTCTGAGACATACTTTAGAAAATTGTCAACAAGATCCCTCTTCACATATCCAAGAGCTGCCTGTTCCAAGATTACAGGAGCAAGCTTGATGGGCAAATACCTCTCTTTCTGCCAACCAAAAGAAATAATTTTACCTATACTCTGCCACTTTTTTTGCCATAGTCATGTCGGAGAAATGGTATCTTGAATGTGCTGCCTGTTGTACATTGTTCATAGAATTCATGCCAGAATTCAGAGAGGCAATCTCTGAAAACGCCTCCATCATCATATCCATTCTCATACTGCCCATTTGGTAGTAGAAGCTTTACTTGAATTTCTGATTGAGTATATGAAAGGCATTCATCAGTGAAATGTTCAATAAGCTCAGATAGTATCTGGCTGCGATGGACAACAAGGATTTTTTTGTCTGGTTCCCTGAGTTCTTGTGCCAGAGGCAAAGTGTCTTCTAGACTTTGTTCTCCCATCTCAGAGAGGTCTCCATTGAAAATTGTAATGATATTGCTATCCTCCACATTTTCCCCAGTAAACATGGTAGAACTTTGCTGAGCTAAACTGGAATCATCTGTGACATCTGCAGGATAAAATTGTGCCACGTCATCACTGCCTAAGTTCAAATCATTTTCAGTATTTCCAACATAGATGACATCTAATGTTTCTAATTCCAATGGTGGATCAATTTGTGAGTCTGTAGAGGGAAAATCCTGTGTGTTTTCCTGTGAGTGATCTGCAGTGTTTGATTCTTGCTGTGTCTCCACACCACCACTGTCATGTTTCTTTTTGGTTGACAGATAGAACCTCATGATAGTTAACTTTGAGGCTTCATATAGAGCTCCCACTGTACTGTCCTCATCTAAGGAAACTTCTTGATAATTTGTCAGATCCACCTCAAACTCAGAAATATTTCCATGTGCATTCTTTCCATCTGGGAAAAACAAACGTATTGCCTCCGTTATGAGGTCTTTTTTTTCCAGTCCTTTGAAACACTTAACTTTCGTGTTCCACCGCCCTTTTTGGTTCTCACCTGGATAAAGCCTCCTTTTCCTTCATCATACAACATCCAGCCCAACTCCACTTTCCTTACTTTCCTCTGTGTGTTCACCTCTTGATGATGAGTGATATTTTCTGGATGCTTACACTTTTTTCTTTTGTTCAGTTTTGAATTCAGTCTATCAAAAAGCTTTGATTTCCTACTGTTGGGCTCTTTTTCGTGTCTCCTACAATATCCCATCACTGCCAATCTGTCTCCATAAAACGGCAAATAATCCCTCATCTGTTCATCTGTCATTAACATCAGGACACTGGCATCAATCTAAAAATGAATAGTGTATTATCAATTTTCAGTTTCAAAATACCATACTTAAAGCATCATTTTATGTGGATCAATATGCTGATACTGGTTTAAGGAAAAAGTCCATTCGGGATTGTGGAGGTACTGTATGAAGTGAAAAAATCTACTATACGTGAAAATATCAATATACTGTACAGTACTGTGCAGAAGTCAGAGACCACCCTTGCATTTATTTAATTTCTAGTTCAAACAGCCATTCAGTGCAAATTATTTATTTTTTGGTGTAAGAAAATAATGCAAGAAACATATATTTGACAGAAGAGTACACTTAATATAATATCAAATCAATCGGTATTTAGTTTGTCCACTCTTTACTTTTGTGCACCCTTCTGGCACTTTAAGTCTTCCATCCGTCCAATCAAACAAGTTACAGCTGTGTCCTCCCAACACAAGTTGATCCCAAAACTGTCACTGACATTATATTAGAACACTTTCCATTAAAAGTGACACTAACATTCAAACAACTACCCAAACACACCATAGCTGCCTTGCACATGTCTTTGTCATGTGCATCTGAAATGGCAAGAGGCTATATTTCTGATAAGATTAGCTATAAAGATAGTTCACTTGCATTAGGAAAACATAAGCCAAAGGAAAATAAGTAAAAAACAAGTTTCCAAAACTGGAGATAAAAATTACTACAATATATAGAGAAAATGGGACTCCTAACAATCGTGCAAGGCCTGGTAGACCACTGAGAACATCACCATCACATAGACAGAAGTTAACGTTTTGATCACTCTTGCATCAGATCTGAAAAAAATCCACCAGTGTTTCTGTCAATACTTCCATTGTAAGAAGACAACACAATGCTATGGGTCTGAAGGGATGTGTATCTGTCAAAAAGTCACTATTTGAAAAGGAAATAGACAAAAGAGAAGAAAATTTGCCCTAGAACACCAAAACTGGACACTTGAGATAAGTAAGGTTTTATGGACGATGAGTTACAGAGTGGATTTGGATTTGAACCAGCAGAAGCAGAAAATACAACCAACTTCTAAGACTGAACTTTGGAGGTGTTTACAAGAAGCATGAAAAAATATCCCAGTGGATTTATTTGAAAAACTCAAAGAAAGTCTCCTGTAAATAATGGAAGCTGTAATAAAGGCAAAGGGTGGACACACTAAACAATGAAAGATTTGACATTATATTTAGTTGTGGATGCTTTTGTGTAATTTTGTGTTAAATATATGTTTCCTGGAATAATTCCTGACATTGAAATATAAATCAATTGCACTTAATGACAGTTTTGACTGGAAATTAAATAAGCGAAAGGGTGGTCTCTGACTTTTCACAGTACTTAAAGTGCTATTTATATCTACAGTAGGTCAGTGGGAGTTAGTTATAATAAACATGAACACATTCATTCTGTTAACTACCTTTTCTTCCTTCATTTTTTCGATAGTGGACTCTGGAATGACCCTCTCCCTGAGGAAATCGATAAGATCCTCCATCCTGCAATTGTGGCCTAGGAAGCACACATGGGACAGTGGTGCAGCATTGATTAGTTAGCATAGTGTAATTACCTAGCCTCCTGTTTGCCCAGACTCCAACAGTATGCATTCTAGTACATTTAGAAGTAGTCCAGGACAGGCAACGATGACCAACGCTCGCCACACATTTGCATTCACAGGGTGCACATACAGTAGGTCACACCCCAAGGGTATGTGAATGACAAATGTAGAGTAGGCTTTTCAATTTAATCTGACTTATCACATACAGTATGCATACACAGGCAGCACCTCACTCAACTAATCACTGTCTATAGAACACCTGGTTAGGTTGAGCTCAAAGATACAGATTTGATACAGTCTAAACTCTGCAGAAAGTTATATCTCCTGAAAGAGGGTTGGTCAATACTAACCTAGTGACTAGTTTTAACCTACTCTACCTTGCAATCATCTTAAGAGCAGCTAACTTATCAAAAAGGTACAGAAAGCTGAATCAAACCACAGCTGTAAAAACATGTTCTGTAAACCTAAAATTGATATAACTAAGTTTTGGAATTGTTACTAAACACACACGAATGTCTTCATTATGATAACGGTTGTTTTGTGCGTGTCACTTGGTAATTTACAGCCTTAGGAAGCCAAAAAGACCGGATGGAGGGTTTGTAAAAATTAGACCGTTGTGCCTATCAAAGTCCGGCTCGGGAGACACACGGGCCGCTCCCATGGCAAGACGTTTGCGACAGTTTAATGTAGCCTGATCATGTTTAGTAAACATAAACATGCTTGTGATCCTGGTATGTTTCTGAGAGATACAAACAGAATTGTATCTGAGCAATTAGACGGAGAGATGCTGGGGTTTGGCCAAGTACATTATTGGAAGGATATTGAAAATAAATAAGCATATCAAATCTCTTAATGTACAAAGGGGGAGAGTAAACAAAAATAATAAAAGACGTTCCCTTTAATGTATGTCTGTATTGTTACCTATTGTTACCTAAGTCTTGCCAGCTGAGCTAAAGAAGACCTTCTTTTTTAAGTAAAAAAGAAATACGTAAAAAGTATGTTTCAGCTTTTATAATTGTGAATTCTTCTGGATGTGAAGTGCCTATTTCTGTATCTTATTTCATATTCTGTCTAAGTAAATAAAAACTATTTTTAAAAAGCCCACCGTGCACTATTCCATCCGGGTACCATGGAAGCCTCACTGGCGGAAATGGGATTCTATAAAAATTAGTGTAATTAATTTGATTTTTATCAGGGCACTACAAGACAAGTCTTCAGGCTTATAGATCCTATGATCCTGTACGATTCATGAAAATAGTGTAACGGAACGGCCGACATACAGGTTGTACGATCTGGTTGCAGTACACCACCCTCCCCTGCGCATAACAGGGATGCTGGCCGCCGGGGTTAAAGAAAGTGTTCTTAAAGAAAGTGAGCCAGTGCAGCGAGGCACGAACTAGGGTGGGAGCGGCGAGGGCACAAGCCCTAGAACCCGAATCCGTTACAATAACGAAAGGACAGACAATGAAATATGGCTATTTCGAAGTCGCAATTCTGAGATACTAAGTCGGAATTCTGAGATACCATAGCGCGTTTTTTTTTACTCCCTGGCGGAAACGGGCTTCCATAGTCATACGCACAGAAATAAACGACAGTGCTGATTATTTTCCCGAGACGGAGCACTGATGACCTGTCCGAGCGAACTGATAAAGCCCACCCAGAGGATACTCTAGCAGAACGTGGAAGAACGTTCAGCTTTGTAACCAAGGCGACCACAGGAACAACGTAAATAAGCACAAACAATTCCCCATTTAAGTCTTTCCTGTAAGGTATGCTTTGTGAAAGTATGAAGTAAATCCCCCAATCTCTTTTGAACATGGACAAGGTATTTCTGATGAAGCGTATGCGCAAAGATTCAATAAGCTCTACTCCTGCCGATGATTCAGCATGAAGAAGTTAAAGTTTCACAGACAAAAGCAGCTCGCCACCACAGCCAATATTAAACGTACTTGCCGGCACACTGCCATGTGCACTGGCTCATAAGTGATCTCGGCAGACGCTCCCTACGTAAGGCTGAAAGTTCCAAAAAGCATTTCTGTTGAGAAAACAAAACATTTTTTCTGCCTTGATGTTAAGCTTAGAGAGCCCGTCTTTTAGAAATTCTCTCTCTAAACACCTTGCGCAGCCTCCAGAGAGACTAAAAATATATATTTTTTGAGAAACGTTAGAGTATGTGAATAACAGTTTAACCGAAAAAGTTTGTAATTGTGATTTTGTTAAAATTCAATAAATCGTCTATCAGCAGTAAGAAATAATTAAGAAATTGTTTTATGTCATAAACTATAAGACAATTAAGAGAGTTTACTTCGCCTTTGTTCTTTTAACTTAAGCGTTCAGGATCCAAGCCCGTGTGCGGACGGTTGTGTTTCTTGAATCTCTTGTAATCATCAAAAGTCGATGTGTAGTTCTTCGGTACTTTCTTGAGTTGTGCCAAGGTTATTTTATACGATCAATACTTGTCATGCTCTTTTGCGTTTTCCTTCACAAACGGAAATAGTTCAAAGTGTGTTTACGGCTGTGCTTCACATCTACACGAGAGCACCTGTAGCAGGACACGCAGTGAGGAGTTCGTACAGCTTTCAGCTCAGTGCGGAGTCCAGAGGGAGGATTCGCTCGCAGAATGATCTCTCAAGAAATCCCGGGTGAGATTCAACAGGTGTTTTCTGCAACAGGCACGACAAGTGTGAAGACTGTCTCTGGATTTCCTGAATATGACGTTAAATTAGTTCAAATCATTCAGCATTTAACAGAACTAAATGAGGTACATTTAAAACAGCAGCGCAACTCTGCAGCACGTCGAGTGTGCCTGAATTTAATTGTGTAAACCTGGCTCTCTCTGAACACGAGCAAAGAGTTCTTACTCAACAGAAGATTGCGATGTGAGTACTGTAATAGAAATCACCTGGAGATGCCAGGGATTGAACCCGGGACCTCATACATACAAAGCATGCGCTCTACCACTGAGCTACATCCCCGATGACTAATATCATGGAACAGACTTAGAGATGTGCAGATGCTCACTGATCACAATCCACCACTCACAAAGAATGCCTGCAGTTTCCCACTTTCGAGTTTCCTCTGAGTAAATTCATGGGAAGGAACAAATAAGGAAAAATAATTGCGTCGAAGCTTCAAGAGACTGGGCACAAATTAATCTGTTATTTTTGTATCCAGTCACACGGGCGACGGTGGTTGATTCCCAGACGGGGGAGTGCTTTTTTCAACCTTCTTACTCAACTGTCTTTCAATTCTGTTTTATTTGAAAGCTTTTTGTATCTTTTAAGTACTCTTGATTAAACTATGCATAGAAAAACAGCAGTACTGATGATTTTCATGGACCGATGCACACTTGTTCTGTACAACTCCAGTGATAAAGCCCTTTCTGTAAATATTGTACAAGAACGAAAAAGAGCGAATAACGCTCCAATCACAGGAATGGTAACAGGAAGGATCGTGTTCTTATTCAATAAGTCCTTTTGAGATGTCTTGTCAATGCACACAGGCGGTAGAGCTGAATAATTTACTTTTAGTGGTGTTTTTAAACGATGGAACATGTTATTTCTATACCAGGAAGAAAGGAGCAGACTTTAACTTTAAGAGGCAAAAACGACATCTTATTAAAGCTAATATTAATTAAAATGACATCACAACAAAAGAGTGGAGCCTTGAGTGAATAAAATTAGTTGTTGTTGGTCATTTGTGTCTCCATAACTTTGTAGGTGAGAGAGAGGATTGCGAAATGTGCAGGTGCTTCTTAGAAGTGTGTTGGTGGAACAGGGGCCTTCCAAATAATTGAGCTGGGTTTGAATCACGGCCAGTGCATCCCCAAATCTTTTCAAGATAATCTGTCATCCGGTAACATCTTTTGAAACTAGCATTCGAGGTAGGAAGCGTGTTCTTAAACACCAAAACATCCAATAAGAAAGAAGCAGATCTCTGTACACAAGACGGCAGTGCGATATTAGAATTCCTGTGTTCTTGACGGATTCAGACTCGTTCTCAGAGGCCCTTGCTCGACAACTAGCTTTGCAACTGAGGAAGAGCCCCAAGGAAAATACCCAACTCAACAAGCGAGCGCGTTGGTTGCTCTTGCTCTTAATGCAAGAAGCTCTTTTTTTTTCCTCGCAATAATCATTATTAACCAGAAACAACAGCGCAACTGGTCGCATCTGTGATTATGTCACTTCTCTGCTTCAGTAAGGTCAATAAAAGACACTGAAAGTAGTAAAGCAAAACTGAATTCAAAATCATATTAGGAATTCTGAGCGATATCTCCATACTGTACATGTAATCCAATAAGAACGTTGAAATATTTGAATATCATCTCTCTGTATATTGCGCTGCTTTTTACCCAGAGTAAAACTATTGGATTAAAGGAATGCTAACCGCTGGGTTAAAATGTACAGCTGTTATTTGGAGAAATCTGTAAACTCGTGATTTTATATGTTTTAAAAGACAGCACAGGAAAACACGACAGTGCTGATTATTTTCCGGAGACGGAGCACTGATGACCTATCCGAGCTAATTGATAAAGCCCACCCAGTGGATACTCTAGCAGAACGTCAAAGAACATTCACCTCTGTATCCAAAGAAACTGTCACGCCCTCTGCAGCCAGAGGGCGCTCCTTCTCTGACCTGTCCCTAGTTTCCGGTCTGCTGTCCTTCCTGTCCCTCTCTTTCCCTTGGGCTATATATTTCTGGGTCTTGCACTCTGTCCTCGCTCAGCATTGACGTTTGGATGTCCTGAGACCCGCCTAGCACCAGGGCGCCCCACGTCCGCTCCCTGAGGGCATAGGTTTCTATACGGCATTCCTGAACTCTTTGCACTAATGAGCCCGGGCCTTTTTCCCGTCTCGCCGCTACTCATATGGGTCTTTTTCCGCTCTCCTGCTCCCCACGGTTAGTCCCTTTGGACGTCCGTGACAGAAACCACAGGAACAACATCAGGAAGCACAATCAATTCCCCTTTTAAATCTTTCCTGTAAGGTATGCTATGTGAATTCATGAAGTTAATCCTCTGACCTCTTTTGAGCACGAACAAATTATTTCTGATGGAGCGCTTTGTTCAAAGATTTAATAAGCTTTACCCCTGCCAACGATTCGGCGTGAAGAATTAAACGTTTCACAGACAAAAGCAGCTCACCACCACAGCCAATATTAAATGTACTTGCCGGTATACTATCATGTGCACTGCCTCAAAATTGATCTCGGCAGATGTTGTTCCCTACATAAAGCTGAACGTGCCAAAGAGAATTTCTGTTTAGAAAAGAAAATTTTTGTTCTGCCTTGATGTTAAGCTGACAGCCTGTCTTTTAGAAAGTCTATCTCTAAACACCTCCCGCAGCCTAACAAAAAGCTCTTTTACTGATCGTATTGCAGGTCTTAAAACACTAACATTTGGCATATATCGCGCTGCTTTTTACCAGGAGGAAAACAATTGGATTGAAGTTTTCATTGGACGTCTGTGTCTCCATAACTTTGTAGGTGAGAGAGAGGATTGCGAAAATGTGCAGGTGTTTTTCAGAAGTGCGTTGGTGGTACAGGCACCTTCAAAATAATTGAGTCGGGTTTTAATCCCAGCCAGTGCAAACCCACATCTTTTCAAAATAATCTGTGGTCCGCTAACACATCTTTTGAAACACTACAACACATAACACCCTGTGCGAAACATCATGAGCATCTGTAAAACCTCTCTACCTGCCAGTTCCTCACAGAGACATGACAGGGGTCTAAAGGGACATTTTGAGCAGTAGAAACATTTTATCATTCCGTACTTTCCTGTGCAGGCAGGCCAGTTCTACTTCAACTGCACCCGACAACGGACATTTTGAAAACATGAGAGTAAAGGGACACTGCAGGTCTACAGAACATCACGTCCGGGTTTCAGGACAGCAACATCAGAGATTGGAAGCAAGGGAGCAGGTCTGTTTTTTATTGTAGGTTCATGAAAATCTGAATACCTTTGCAAGAACTATTAAGGAATCCCAGTCAAATCCAGTACGATTGCTGCATAGGTCTGCATTGTACAATTAAAATACTGTTTGTCCGTTGAATCAAACACGCCGTATAAAGCATTTCTAAAACAGGAGAGATCGTTAGGGAATGCGTCTTCCTGTAAAAATAAAATGACTTCAAGGGCGCTTTTAGCAGAGGTGTGAAAGCCTGCTCTACAGAAGAAGTATATCCAGAGGTGCCAAAGAAGTCGAGATTTCACCACGTTAGAGGAAGCATCTCAGAAAACAAAGTTGCAGTCGCTTTCACGCGTCATAACACCACTAGCTCAGACAACAAGAGCTGAAGAGCAGCTGTCGAGCGTACCGCGGCCGAGCACTCTAAGGAGCTGGCTTAAACCTCCAGTCTCTTCAGGAGCATCTGTTGGAGTCGCACTGCTGCAGCGTATCTCCATGTTAAGAATCCCTTTTTTTTTCTTATTGCTGCCTCCAGGCGATGTAAACCAGATTCAGAAAAAAATAATTTGAACAACATTAGTCCTCTGTCTCCTTAAAGGCGCGGTGGCCAAGTGGTAAGGCGTTCTGTAACCCAAAGATCGTGGATTCAAACCCCACCTGTTTCGTTTGTCTCCGCTTTCCTTTAGTTTCAGAGTCTTTAAAAAACTCGCAATGTGGGAGTCTCTATAGAAAGAAGAACACAACTGTCGCCAGTGATTAGTGTTCTTGCAAATCCTGCCCTGTTTTTTTCAGTCGACAGAGCCTGTCTCTCTTCACACCAATCTTCCGAATGATCGCCTCAGCATTGGGAAGGAACGTGCGTTTGGTACAGCCCCCACTCCACGGTCTGATCACAAACAGATCGGGTGAGCTGTCAGTCTAGGTTGGAAGTAACGTTCGAAAGCACTTAAAATCTGACTTAGGAACGAGAAGACCGAGTTTTTTTAAACGAGTAAACGATAAAATAATATAAGTAATGGGACAAAACATTGCCTGCCTGCAAGACTATTTCATGCTAAACGCCACAAATTGTGTTCGTCCAGTCGTGTCAATCGTCCTAAAGTTATGGAAAATTGGATGCAACTGGTGCATATAGCATGCATTTCTTCAAGATACTCGAGCGGTTTAAAATAGCAAACTCATAGACTCGTGTATTTTAAGCTTTGTGTTCCGCTCTCCAAATAGAGGCGTAGGTTCAAATCACACTCCCGACAGTCAAGCGTTTTGCCCTGTTTTTTTTGCTTGTCTTGACACTGTTCGTGTTGTGCTCGCTGACAATCACAATAGGAGGAAAACGGAGAAACTGCTTAACAAGAACACAATGAACAGGAAAAAGTTTCATGAACACTTGAATGTGATCAGCAGAAGTAAGGTATGCATTCAAATGTTGAAGCCTGAATTATAAAAGCAGCAGAAGAAAGGTGCATCACAATGCAATTTGTGAGAATTGGCGGGTTTTATGCTGCTTGGACTTCTTTCAAGCCTATAAAGTGACCCCCGTTTCATTTTCGTTTTCAAGCTTCAGAACCGAATAACAAAACGGTTTCATGTGTGACAGCATTCCATTGGAAATACCATTGGAATACATTGGATGTATTCAGCGACGCGAATGATATATCTTAGTGCTGGCTCAAATGCGAGGAATTTCAGAAAAACCTGGAAAAGCAACACTTGCAGTAAATGACAAATTTAAAGCGTGTAGTCAGCATGAACAGAACAACGCAATGCTCTGTAAAAACGATCTGAAGCCGTAATTACTCTTTTATCTCGGGCAGTTCATTCCGATACGATGTTTCCGCAGAATAAATGAAATGCCGAACTCCAAACACGTTGTTGCTATTATTGTTACTCCTGCTCCTGTAGTTTTAAGCTCTAATCAGTGGGTATGCACTGTTGTCTAGGGGTTGGACTACTTTGCTCCGTCCAAATTCCATTATGTGAATTTAAGCTTTTTTAATAACAGCATTAACAATCCAATGAGTGCTCAAAAACCGTTACTTATTAGCTTAAGAAGCGGCAGTGTTTAGACAAAGTGTGGTATTCAAACAGTTAATGCTGAAGTGTTTAATACTTGATCATGAGTAGATCTCCCTCGATTCAGACAAACTCTTGCTTGCCCAATACTTTCAGAGCAATATCTGAATCGAGGCTCAAAGTGGAAAGAAAGCTGAATTACGCAAAAGGTCATAAGGCACTGGGGATCACTGTAAGCCATCAGGTCATGCTAGGAGGATTGGGGGGATCAAATTGACACAGAAGGACCCAACATGGGGGCTGAACCCACAGTTCTGAGATTAAAAGATTCAAGCTCTATCGACTGCGCCTATTTAACTCTTGTGCTACAGCAGTAACGTTTCGGGCTGTGGATGAACATGGCATAATATAACAGCAGGAACACGTGGCCCACAAGCAGTGACAGTATCGCTGCATGCATGTCAATCCGATTTACAGTTTTGGAGGAATCAATGGGGGGATGATATTTGGCTTTCCAATGGTACTAATCACTCAGCAGGTGTTGCTGTTTTGAAAGGAAGCTTTAAGGGGAAACTTCTTCACAGTAGTATGCATCATTCTGGGAGATGGATAATTTTAACAGTTGACATTGGGTGGAAACAGTTTATACTTGTTAATGTATATGCCACTAATAATAAAATACAAAATAGACTACTTTTATACTACTGTATAAAATAAAAATCAGCACTCACTTTTTTACAAAACAAAAAATCTGCTTTTCTTTTTACAACATTTCGAATACCTCTGGCATTAATAGAGAAAATAGAAAAGATATACACAAAAGCAAATAACTAACTCTAAGATTGTCTAAATTATTGAGTTTTTCAAGAACCAGAACTATAACAGTCTTTAATACATAACTACAACATTCCAAACTAACACTAAACAAACACTAGTATATACTGCTATAACAAATAAAACCAAACACAATCATTAACTGAGGAGTCACTGGGAGCGGATCTCCTTCCTGTCCACAGAGGCCCTCGCTCCCACAAAGCAGGCTCTCCTCCCCTCTCAATGCAGCTTCAACCTGGGGCCACAGCTGGCTCCTGGTGCTCCTGTCTGCGGCGGACATGTCCTCTGCAAACCTGTTTGTTCTCATTCAAATACTCATTCCCTCTTGCCGCTCGCCACAGCATGTCCCTCACCGTCCTCTTGGTGAACTGTATTTTAATCGATCTGGGGCGCACTTGCCCAGACATGTTCGCTCTCCCAAGCCTGTGAACAATGTCAATGGCCAATATCACGTCCTCCTGGTCCAGCAGGGTCCTTTTACAGATATCCTTCACTGTTGCAACAATGTCCTCATCGCGTTCCTCCTTAACTCCAAGTAATTTTAAATTCCATCGTCGACGGTATCTTTCTGCATCATTCGCTTTCAATTCAAGTTCTTTAATGTTCTCTTGCTCGATATTCACTCGTTTAAGAGCTTTCACTTCACTCTTTAAGTCTTCAACCTCCTTCGAAGACCCAGCACTCTCTTTTCTGTTCCCAGTGCTACTCATATAGAAATTCTTAAAGCTCAAAATTTTAAGAATTTAACCAAAGTTTAAACAACTAGTGTTAAGTCCTAATTTTTCTGCAGTCAAAAAAGCAAAAAAATAACATTCAGGTCATGAAAAATTCAAAAAAACTCCTCAGCCTCTTTACCTCCCACCTGAATGCCATCTTGAATGCTGCGCCTCTGTTTCTCTCTGGGTTTCTGGATGTTATTTCTGGTTTAAAATGAATAATACATTTTGCTTTTGTAATTATATTGTTTTTGTGTAAAAACAGGCATTATACAGTCTTTGAATTCAGCACTGTTTTATTCTGCGTCATCAGGAAAATGGTATTAGAGAAGATGAACGAGCTGCTAAACTGGAATTTGAAATAAACCGTTTTAACAGACAGGTTGTCCAGTTTCTTACAGTATACAGGTTGTTGTGGTGGGTTTTTAAGTTTTTGAAAGCGAGTGGTCGGGCTGTAGTTTCTCTTTCAGTCCGGTCGGTCCTGTGTTTATTAATAATGTAGTTTAAAAAAATAAAGTTTAATCGCTGTGAAAACAAATGTTTAATGTTTGTATTTAGAAGATATTGGGGATCACTTGCATGTGTAATACTTAGTGAAACAATGACAGAATATGTCGTTGACTTGTTTTTCTCTCTCGGTGTATTTGGGGACAAAGACATTTCACAGTCTAATGGAGTTGAGTTGGACTGTAATCGGCAGGAGCCTGTTGTGATGTTTGCTGTTTTATTACAAATTTAAAGCGTGTAGTCAGCATGAACAGAACAACGCAATGCTCTGTAAAAACGATCTGAAGCCGTAATTACTCTTTTATCTCGGGCAGTTCATTCCGATACGATGTTTCCGCAGAATAAATGAAATGCCGAACTCCAAACACGTTGTTGCTATTATTGTTACTCCTGCTCCTGTAGTTTTAAGCTCTAATCAGTGGGTATGCACTGTTGTCTAGGGGTTGGACTACTTTGCTCCGTCCAAATTCCATTATGTGAATTTAAGCTTTTTTAATAACAGCATTAACAATCCAATGAGTGCTCAAAAACCGTTACTTATTAGCTTAAGAAGCGGCAGTGTTTAGACAAAGTGTGGTATTCAAACAGTTAATGCTGAAGTGTTTAATACTTGATCATGAGTAGATCTCCCTCGATTCAGACAAACTCTTGCTTGCCCAATACTTTCAGAGCAATATCTGAATCGAGGCTCAAAGTGGAAAGAAAGCTGAATTACGCAAAAGGTCATAAGGCACTGGGGATCACTGTAAGCCATCAGGTCATGCTAGGAGGATTGGGGGGATCAAATTGACACAGAAGGACCCAACATGGGGGCTGAACCCACAGTTCTGAGATTAAAAGATTCAAGCTCTATCGACTGCGCCTATTTAACTCTTGTGCTACAGCAGTAACGTTTCGGGCTGTGGATGAACATGGCATAATATAACAGCAGGAACACGTGGCCCACAAGCAGTGACAGTATCGCTGCATGCATGTCAATCCGATTTACAGTTTTGGAGGAATCAATGGGGGGATGATATTTGGCTTTCCAATGGTACTAATCACTCAGCAGGTGTTGCTGTTTTGAAAGGAAGCTTTAAGGGGAAACTTCTTCACAGTAGTATGCATCATTCTGGGAGATGGATAATTTTAACAGTTGACATTGGGTGGAAACAGTTTATACTTGTTAATGTATATGCCACTAATAATAAAATACAAAATAGACTACTTTTATACTACTGTATAAAATAAAAATCAGCACTCACTTTTTTACAAAACAAAAAATCTGCTTTTCTTTTTACAACATTTCGAATACCTCTGGCATTAATAGAGAAAATAGAAAAGATATACACAAAAGCAAATAACTAACTCTAAGATTGTCTAAATTATTGAGTTTTTCAAGAACCAGAACTATAACAGTCTTTAATACATAACTACAACATTCCAAACTAACACTAAACAAACACTAGTATATACTGCTATAACAAATAAAACCAAACACAATCATTAACTGAGGAGTCACTGGGAGCGGATCTCCTTCCTGTCCACAGAGGCCCTCGCTCCCACAAAGCAGGCTCTCCTCCCCTCTCAATGCAGCTTCAACCTGGGGCCACAGCTGGCTCCTGGTGCTCCTGTCTGCGGCGGACATGTCCTCTGCAAACCTGTTTGTTCTCATTCAAATACTCATTCCCTCTTGCCGCTCGCCACAGCATGTCCCTCACCGTCCTCTTGGTGAACTGTATTTTAATCGATCTGGGGCGCACTTGCCCAGACATGTTCGCTCTCCCAAGCCTGTGAACAATGTCAATGGCCAATATCACGTCCTCCTGGTCCAGCAGGGTCCTTTTACAGATATCCTTCACTGTTGCAACAATGTCCTCATCGCGTTCCTCCTTAACTCCAAGTAATTTTAAATTCCATCGTCGACGGTATCTTTCTGCATCATTCGCTTTCAATTCAAGTTCTTTAATGTTCTCTTGCTCGATATTCACTCGTTTAAGAGCTTTCACTTCACTCTTTAAGTCTTCAACCTCCTTCGAAGACCCAGCACTCTCTTTTCTGTTCCCAGTGCTACTCATATAGAAATTCTTAAAGCTCAAAATTTTAAGAATTTAACCAAAGTTTAAACAACTAGTGTTAAGTCCTAATTTTTCTGCAGTCAAAAAAGCAAAAAAATAACATTCAGGTCATGAAAAATTCAAAAAAACTCCTCAGCCTCTTTACCTCCCACCTGAATGCCATCTTGAATGCTGCGCCTCTGTTTCTCTCTGGGTTTCTGGATGTTATTTCTGGTTTAAAATGAATAATACATTTTGCTTTTGTAATTATATTGTTTTTGTGTAAAAACAGGCATTATACAGTCTTTGAATTCAGCACTGTTTTATTCTGCGTCATCAGGAAAATGGTATTAGAGAAGATGAACGAGCTGCTAAACTGGAATTTGAAATAAACCGTTTTAACAGACAGGTTGTCCAGTTTCTTACAGTATACAGGTTGTTGTGGTGGGTTTTTAAGTTTTTGAAAGCGAGTGGTCGGGCTGTAGTTTCTCTTTCAGTCCGGTCGGTCCTGTGTTTATTAATAATGTAGTTTAAAAAAATAAAGTTTAATCGCTGTGAAAACAAATGTTTAATGTTTGTATTTAGAAGATATTGGGGATCACTTGCATGTGTAATACTTAGTGAAACAATGACAGAATATGTCGTTGACTTGTTTTTCTCTCTCGGTGTATTTGGGGACAAAGACATTTCACAGTCTAATGGAGTTGAGTTGGACTGTAATCGGCAGGAGCCTGTTGTGATGTTTGCTGTTTTATTACAAATTTAAAGCGTGTAGTCAGCATGAACAGAACAACGCAATGCTCTGTAAAAACGATCTGAAGCCGTAATTACTCTTTTATCTCGGGCAGTTCATTCCGATACGATGTTTCCGCAGAATAAATGAAATGCCGAACTCCAAACACGTTGTTGCTATTATTGTTACTCCTGCTCCTGTAGTTTTAAGCTCTAATCAGTGGGTATGCACTGTTGTCTAGGGGTTGGACTACTTTGCTCCGTCCAAATTCCATTATGTGAATTTAAGCTTTTTTAATAACAGCATTAACAATCCAATGAGTGCTCAAAAACCGTTACTTATTAGCTTAAGAAGCGGCAGTGTTTAGACAAAGTGTGGTATTCAAACAGTTAATGCTGAAGTGTTTAATACTTGATCATGAGTAGATCTCCCTCGATTCAGACAAACTCTTGCTTGCCCAATACTTTCAGAGCAATATCTGAATCGAGGCTCAAAGTGGAAAGAAATCTGAATTACGCAAAAGGTCATAAGGCACTGGGGATCACTGTAAGCCATCAGGTCATGCTAGGAGGATTGGGGGGATCAAATTGACACAGAAGGACCCAACATGGGGGCTGAACCCACAGTTCTGAGATTAAAAGATTCAAGCTCTATCGACTGCGCCTATTTAACTCTTGTGCTACAGCAGTAACGTTTCGGGCTGTGGATGAACATGGCATAATATAACAGCAGGAACACGTGGCCCACAAGCAGTGACAGTATCGCTGCATGCATGTCAATCCGATTTACAGTTTTGGAGGAATCAATGGGGGGATGATATTTGGCTTTCCAATGGTACTAATCACTCAGCAGGTGTTGCTGTTTTGAAAGGAAGCTTTAAGGGGAAACTTCTTCACAGTAGTATGCATCATTCTGGGAGATGGATAATTTTAACAGTTGACATTGGGTGGAAACAGTTTATACTTGTTAATGTATATGCCACTAATAATAAAATACAAAATAGACTACTTTTATACTACTGTATAAAATAAAAATCAGCACTCACTTTTTTACAAAACAAAAAATCTGCTTTTCTTTTTACAACATTTCGAATACCTCTGGCATTAATAGAGAAAATAGAAAAGATATACACAAAAGCAAATAACTAACTCTAAGATTGTCTAAATTATTGAGTTTTTCAAGAACCAGAACTATAACAGTCTTTAATACATAACTACAACATTCCAAACTAACACTAAACAAACACTAGTATATACTGCTATAACAAATAAAACCAAACACAATCATTAACTGAGGAGTCACTGGGAGCGGATCTCCTTCCTGTCCAGTTTCTTACAGTATACAGGTTGTTGTGGTGGGTTTTTAAGTTTTTGAAAGCGAGTGGTCGGGCTGTAGTTTCTCTTTCAGTCCGGTCGGTCCTGTGTTTATTAATAATGTAGTTTAAAAAAATAAAGTTTAATCGCTGTGAAAACAAATGTTTAATGTTTGTATTTAGAAGATATTGGGGATCACTTGCATGTGTAATACTTAGTGAAACAATGACAGAATATGTCGTTGACTTGTTTTTCTCTCTTGGTGTATTTGGGGACAAAGACATTTCACAGTCTAATGGAGTTGAGTTGGACTGTAATCGGCAGGAGCCTGTTGTGATGTTTGCTGTTTTATTCCCCAGCTGCTGTGACTCTGGACCCTGATACAGCTCACTGTGAGCTCAGCATGTCTGAGGATGGTAAGAGAGTGAGACAGGGACAGAGGAAGAGTCTCTCTGACAATCCTCACAGATTTGATCACTGGTCCTGTGTCGTGAGCAGGGAGGCCTTCACCTCAGGGAGACACTACTGGGACACTACTGGAGGTGAACGACTGGTGGACAATAGGAGTGACCAGAGAGTCTGCAGAGATGAGAGGAAAATTCAGCTTCTCTCCCCAGCAGGGTTACTGGTGTCTGGGCTCTCACCCTTTCTCTGCTCTCACTGACCCTGTGACCCCTCTCCCCCTCAGTCTGAAGCCCAGGAAGCTGGGGGTGTGTGGATATTGAGGAGAGGAAGGTCTCCTTTTACACAGTGGAGTCCAGAGCTCATCTCTACACTTTCACTGACATGGTCTTCACTCAGGGGGAGAAGATCTATCCTGTCTTCTGGACTGGGGATAGTTTTGAAGACCTTGAGCTGCTGCCTACTGACAGTGTGGAGATTAAACCGTCACTGACTCATGAACACAGGCTGACTCTCTCCCAGCTCTCTGTCTCACTGCTTATACTGAGAGATGGGTTTACTGATGGGTAGTGAGATGATGACACAAATATAAAAATAATTTTAGAAATGACGATGTTGTTTCGTGTTCAAACGTGTTATATTACAGTAAGAGTTTTAAATAGGGAAAGTAACATGTAGGAGAATGGGAGATATACCTCGCTACCAGCCTGCTGTACTCCTGACTTGTAAATATCTCTGGAAACCCTCCGGTGTGTTTTTCTAATTTTTGAGAAAATAAACTTTTAAAAAAGAAATCCCATGTGAGTCTCTCCTGCAAGCGCCGGTGACTGTGAAGCTGTCAGAACGGGGAAGGACCCGCTGACGTCACTACAGCCAGGAGGAATAGGGACTGTGACGCCGTCAGGAAGTGGCTCAGGGTGGTTATGGGAGTTGTAGTTTGTATCCAGCGCTGTGTCTGTGAGCAGCTACAGCCAGTCTAATACCTGGCTCCTCTTAGACAGGGTCACATCAGCATATTCAGTATTGATGTTTTATGCTCTTATTGGGTTTATTTTTCCTGTGGTGGTTTGTTTAGTGTGAGAGCAGTTCTATTTGATCTCTGACCCAGGGGGGAGTGCGGTGTGGACACGCTGTGTCCATTACTCTTTTTTTTCTGGTCTTTTCTGTAGTTTGGTTCCCATTTAAGTGTGATAATCGGCCAGTTAAAGCTCTGTTTTCCTTCATATGAAAGACCAAAACCCTAAACCGAGCCCAGGGTTTTGGTGGCAGTGGCGGGTGTTTTTCTTCACGGACGGAAACGTGGGCTTGTAAAAAGCGGCGAAGAAGTATGAAGAAATGTCAACCCAGGTTTATAGCCAACAGAGCTAAGCTTTACTGTGGGAGCTTCTTTCTTGCAACTGAACAGAGCATTTGTTGTGTCCAACACAGGACACACGATCCGTGTGTGTCTGAAGCAGGAATGACCTTTATTACATGTGCACACGGGAGCCACAGCCGATGAAGCACTGACTCAACTCACTGATACAAAAGGAGGCTTTTTCTACAAAATCACGGACAGAAAACCCACCCAGAACAGTTCCAGTACAGTTCCATGCCATATATGGAGTAAAGCCAAGGTGGCTAGCCTTGGTACGTGAGGAACTGTAAGAATATTCTTGGGTTTCTTTATTTAGTGTTTAAGCAGACAGTACGTACTTCTAGACTTTGTTAATCGTGTCTTAAGCAGATACCAGGTGCTCTCAGTTCTGGTCAGGCTGCCCGAAGCTGGCTCTGCCCTTCACGGTCCAGGTGCGCAGCCAGCTCACACTTGAGCTGCAGTTAGTCATTTTCCATTATTCTAGCAGGATAGGTAGTAAGTTATTTACACAGTAAAAGCAAACTAGTGAAATAAGAGAAATAAATGTTTGATCCCTCAGTCCCCCCTTAGAACATATTGACATATTTTCCAATCTTGTTCTACACAAATACATGTAACAAACGTTCTGATGGTTTTTTGTCTTCAGAGTCGACAGTCATTATAGATGTGTTCACCTTGGTGCATAAAGTTTTGATAAATGATATGAGTAGGACAAAAATAACAAACATTACCAATCCCATCAATACATATTGAGCAAGAGTATCCCACGAGCCGAACACTGACTTCAACAATGAGCCGATGCCCCTATCATCAAGATTATAAGTGTGATACTTCTGTCCTTCATCATAGATGTGCTGTGCTAAATCCGGGATATGTTCCGAATTATCAGGGGTGTCAGTACAACACTCAGCTCCAATTACTGCACACGTCCCCTCTTGAGAGGCTAACAAGTCATCTAAAGCCAATCGATTTTGCATTGCGACAGTCCTCATGGCCACCATCTCGTCATTGTTGGTTCTTAACCCTTCGGACGTTTCGTTAGCGAGTTTTTCTAAGGACACAGACATGTGAATAGATTCTCTAGCAAGTTTCCCTGTTTCATACCAAGGGAAAGCTATAGCAAAAAATCGCTCTACTTCAGTAATTGCTCGGGGTGCATTTTGGAGCGATCTGGGGAGAATGGACTATGTGCTAATATCCAGGCGTGTGGCACCACGTAGCCTAGATAGCGTGTTTCTGGCCACTCTGCAGGAAGCCAAGGGTAGGCACTCTGCCCACATACTCAGTAGGTGCCATTGGGCAGTAACCCATACTTCCCCACTCCCCAAGTATTATTGTCTCCTTTTATCATAAAGAACGGAGCTCCGCTGTTTTCTGTTCGATTACAAACTTCTTCCCATGAACTGTGTATTCTGATTATGTGTCCTGTTAAAACATAACCAGCCCCTATCTGGCCTGGCAAGGCGCAAGGCAGGTGGACATTTACTGTGATTATAACGAGGTGCGTACCAGCCCTCGAAATCTGTGGGATACCATCCCTGCCCTTTAGCTATTTCTCTATACGGCTGCTTTAAGTTACCTCCCTTTACATTGGCAGATATGTTCAGAGTAGTTCTACAGTATGTGTCCAATCTAGTCTACCTACATGGTGGTTCATATTAAAAGGAATGACCCCCAAGGGCAGCCCTCCTTGTAACGTGTGACGTGGTTTGGCAATACATACCCAGCCCGAGCTCTGATTATTCCTTATTGACAGAAACAGCTTTTCATCCTGATCCCTATGTTGTTCCTGGTCCTATGTTGTTCCTGGTCCCCTGGTCCCCTGTTGGACCCGCTTCTCTTACATCAAACAGCAAAATGGCAAAATACAACATTTTTAGCTGGTTAAATCTGCTTCTCTTGGAGAAGCTCGCCGACAGTGAGTGACGTGGATCCAGCGGTCTTTCTCCTCCAGCCTGATGGCCGATCCAGTGTTCAGCAGCACCTGGAACAGTCTTTCCCAACGGGGCTGCAAGGTGCTTGAAGGAAACTTCTTGACCCAAACTCACTTGCCAGGGAGCAGATCATGTCCTCCTTCTGGTTGTGTCCCCAGGCCTCCAGTACCCGGTCTCTGTCAAGAGCTGTACGTACTGCAACAGACAAGCAGTAATTCAACTCAAAGTTCCTTTGGTTAAGTCTAGGCTGCCCAGCAGCTTCATGGGCTGCCCTGTGTCCTGACAGCGCTAGAGCCCATCATCTCACAGGCCCGAGGAGCATCCTGTAATTCCTGCAGCCATTTGCCAGCATGCACCATCCTGACGTAGGCCTCACCTTCTCTGTCCTGTTCTCCAGGCCTTAATGCCACCTGTCTTCGGCTAGGGCGTTCCCCTTAGCCACCAGTGAATCACTTTTACAATGTCCCTTACACTTCATTTTTAAAGCACAATGTTTTTGCTAAATTTATAATGGTTTTCTGTGGCTGGCAATGGCATTTCTGTAGTTAGCAATCAGCTGACAACTGTATTTACTGCACAGGTGCGCGGATCGGAAAATCCGATAAAGAGAGAGGAGGAGTGTTTGTGAATAACAGATGGTGTAATTCTGGTCACATTACTGTAAAAGAACAGCTTTGCACCCTGGACATTGAGCTACTAGAAGTTAGCCTGCTGCCATTTTACCTACCTAGAGTGTTCTAGCGTGTTACTGTTGTGTTGGTGTATGTCTCGCCCTCTGCCGACGCAGCCTCAGCGTGTGACACATCATACACACTGTTACAGCTGGACTACACACTCGTCACCCACAAGCCCTGGTCCTGATAACTGTTGATTTTAATCATGCTTCGCTCTCCTCTATTCTGCCTACTTTTAGTCAGTTTGTTAAATGCCCTACTAGAGATAATAAGACTTTGGGCTTGTTGTATGCTGATGTCAAGAATGCCTACAGCTCCTCATCACTCCCCCCCTTGGCAGATCTGACCACAACCTTGTTCATCTCCTATCTCTGTACAAGCCTCATGCCCTACAGCAACCAGTGACCACCAGGACAGTGAGGAGATGGTCAGCTGAGGCTAATGATCCACTGATGGACTGTTTGGAAACAACAGACTGGGAGATATTCTGTGAGCCTTATGGAGATGACATTGATGGTCTTACCCACTGCATCACTGGCTACATAAACGTCTGTGTTGACAATGCAGTGCCCACCAGGAAAGTGAGCTGCTTCTCCAATAATAAACCCTGGGTCACCAGTGATCTGAAGGCCATCCTAAATAGGAAAAAGAGGGCTTTCCAGGCAGGTGACAAGGGGGAGCTGAAGCGAACACAGAAAGAGCTGAAGGTGAGAGTTAGGGAGAGCAAGGTGGCTTATGGGAGGAAAATGGAGGACAGGCTGAGGGAGAGCAATGTGAGAGAAGTGTGGAATGGCATGAGGAAGATCTCCGGATACAAGTTGTCCGGCAGCCAACAGAGTGAGGGAAGCCTGGAGAGGGCCAATGAGCTGAATCTTTTCTATAACAGATTCGATACAGGGTCCACTGTCCATTCACCTCACAGGCCTTCACCCCAGACACCTCTTCATGTCCTCAGTCACCCCATCATGAGATCCCTCCTACTCGTACTCCATCTTCCCCTGCCCTCCACGGCCTATCCATCACAGCTGACCAGGTCAGAAGGGAGTTGAGGAGACTCCATGCAGGGAAGGCAGTGGGTCCTGACGGTGTCAGCTCCAGGGTGCTAAAGATCTGTGTGGACCAACTGGGTTCAATGCTGCAGTACATCTTCAACCTCAGCCTGAGATTAGAAAAGGTTCCGATGCTCTGGAAGACATCTTGCCTGGTGCCAGGCTACACAGAGCTAACTCTCACCTGGAGAAGACTGGGTGCAATGTGAGAGTTATGTTCTTTGACTTCTCCAGTGCCTTTAACACCATCCATCTACCTTTACTGAAAGATAAGCTACGGGCGGCTCAGGTGGACACTCCCCTGGTGTCCTGGATTATAGACTATCTGACCTGCAGGCCACAGTATGTACGGCTACAGAGCTGTGTGTCCGAACAGGTTGTTAGCAGTACTGGGGCTCCACAGGGGACTGTCCTTGCTCCATTCCAGTTCACCTTTTACACCTCTGACTTCAGGTACAACTCTGAGACATGTCATCTGCAGAAGTTTTCGGATGACTCTGCAATTGTGGGGTGTATTAGAGAGGGGAGGGAGGAGGACTATAGGAGCTTTATTACCAACTTTGTGGAGTGTTGTCATCTTAACCATCTCCAACTTAACACCAGCAAGACCAAAGAAAAGATCTTGGACATTCGAGGAAATAAGTCTCCGCTGAACCCTGTTTCCATCCAGGGTGAGGACATAGAGGGCGTACATTCCTACAAGTACTTAGGGGTACACCTGGATGATAAGCTGGAGTGGTCTGGTAACACTGACGCCCTGTACAAGAAAGGTCAGAGCCGACTCTGCTACACACTGCTACACAATTTTTATGAATCAGTGGTGGAGGCAGCCATCTTCTACGCTGTTGTGGGCTGGGGCAGTAGCATCATGACCAAAGACGCAAATAGGCTCAATAAGTTTATCAAGCCCTTCATTTGCTCGTCTATGGACAGCATCTTTGCTCCATTGTACTTTTTGGACAATTAGTCTGTATAAACCTATGCTCATTTTGCACATATTTTATTGTTTTTACAGTGACTATAATCATCACATTTTGCCAACACCTATGTATTTATTTATTTTTTATTTATTTATTTTTATTATTCTGTTGTTTTTTGTTTTATAACTATTCTGATGTCTGTTTTTGCTTGTCTTGGGTTGGACTGCTGTAACCCATCAATTTCCCTACCGGATTAATAAAGTATTATCTATCTATCTATCTATACACCTGCGTAGAAACGGCTGTGATCTCATCATGTGACAGAAACCCAGAAAATCCTGACATTGTACTTCAACTGAGTCTCAGTAAATAGACCCTGCAAAACTCTGGGTGCCAGCTAGCTCTCTAACCAGCACGCTGTAGAGACAGGAATTACACTTTGCTTGTGTTATGCACAGAATGACAAGCCTGAGTGCTCCCATATAGCCTAGTGGTTAGTATTCCTGGATTTCACTCTGGTGACCCCCATAATACTCTCTGTATTTAAAATATATGTCTTGGTATTTTGTTCAGTATCGGACACAGAAAAACACAATGAAGATCTTCCCACATTATATGAGTATCTGTTACTGTGTGAAAGAATTAAGCGTTTTTGATTGCAACCATTAATTGCAATGACTACTGACATTTGCTCTGCTTTGAATAATCAACACACCATGAGAGACCCTGGACTCCTGGTCACCACATAATTATAAACCAGCTACCTCTCGGTTGAGCATGAGACTCTTAATCTCAGGGTCATGGGTTTGAGCCCCACGTTGGGCGCAGCGTAAGAATGTCATTTTCTTACAGAAGGTCCCGCTCATCTTTAATCACCTTAATGGTACCTAGCACTTAACACCTGTCACGATTGTAGTCCCTCCTCCTTAAGGACGCTCTGGCTCTTTCACTTTGGACCTAATTTTGTGCATCTGTCCCTTGTTCCAGCCTCCTTCCCATCCCCCTTAAAAGCCAGACACTCAGTCAGTTCAGGGCTCTGCATCTGATTCCCATATTGTGCAAGCCCGGGACCTGCAATCGCCTGGCTCCGTTATGTTTTTAAGTTTCTGTTCCTTTTCCTCCTGCCGGTTCTAACCCAGTTCCTGTTTTAAAACCGTATGTACTTGGATGGACGGCCCAGCTTTGGACTTTGCCCGTTTTTTTGGATTCCTTGTCTGGATTACCTCTGGATTGTTTGCCTCGGTCACACCTTCCCCTTAACACACCTTAACACACCAAAGCGGTCACTATTATTACACGTTTTTGCACTCTGCATGCTGTTTTAGGGGGCTCTCTTCTGCACTGAGCTGCTCATTTGAAATCAAAAAGGCAACACAGACGCGCTCCTATACCAGAAGTCGAACCCAGTCCACCTGGGTGATTTAGAGATTACAAATAATTTGAAACACATTAAAATGCTAATAATATGTAACAAAATGTAAAAAAAAACATGTTAACAAGACTGCTGACAGTTTTTGAAAATGATCTCTGTAATATTCACAAATACTAAGACAAGGTATGAGTACTGCATGGGTTTAAAATTCAGAATTATGAATGGTCAATGGTTTATATTAATGGTCAATTGTTTACAGTTGGGATTTTTATGGTTCGTATGATTTAGCAACTTTTTTGGAATATGTAAAAAAAAACAGCACAGCTAAATAAGAAAGCCTTAGAGCCACAGAGAAAAACAAATTGCGTTTGAAGTCATTTTAAAGACACGAGATAACATCGCACCATAAACGCAAATGTTTGTCTTCTTTGTGGCGCTTGCTTTTTGTTGCTTTAGCGAATTTCATGCAGTTTATTTCCAACACCTGATGTAAAGAGCTTGTGTATTTACGACAAAAAGTAGGGCAACAATTTTTATTGATCTTATTAAAACTGTTAAAATGTAAACAAGAGATCCTGTGTCCAAAATCCTGAGGTGCCTTTCCTCCTGTCTCCTGTATCATTAAGGACAATCACATATGGCTTGATTTTGTTAAATGCAAGTATTTATTTCCTTTCTTGGAACCACTTGTTTTTCGAGAAATTTAAACAATTTGTGAAATATGAAACAGAAATCTTGCTTATCGGTGGAGAAGAAATACTGCCAGTTGGCAAGAAAATGACAGCATTTTTTTTGCATAGGGAGATGTAGAACAAAAATCCACTTGAGACGATTTCGTTGGGGAGGAGGGTTGAGGAAGGGCAAAAAAATGAATCTATTCCGTTACGAACGGCGAAGATCGCAGGTGATTCACTCCTCTTGACTAGGTGGCGCTAGGAGGTGCAGTGAAGTTTTATCCAGCTGCAGAAACTCCTCTTTCTCAGCTCCGCTTCTCGGTTGTTTTGAAGCCTAACGAATGACGTCATTATACTGCGCGACCCTATACGTATTTCAGCCATGTGAATTGTTTTCTTTAAGGAAAGTTGTTGTTTTTCAGATTACTTCAGGTTCTGCATACGCAACGTCTCGTCGGCTCTGTTTATGCTTGAACAGATCGCAGCCCTGACAACAGGATCTGTGAAGAATAAAGATAAAGAAGTTGTTCTGTTTAAACTTCGGAAGTCAGCTTTTGTTTCTGACCGACTCTGAAGAAGGATGGCGGAGTACTTGTTAAATCTGCAAACCCAGCTTGACTCGTTCATGCACGTTTTGCTCAAATCGATCGTGTATGAAGTGTCAGAAGTTTTTGGAAACAGGATGTCTGACTCTGAGAACGCGTTTCAAGACAAACTCCTCAGCGTCTCCCAGATCCTGGTGAGACGGGCCGTGTTTAAAATCACCCAGTGTGTGGAGGACAGTGTCGGGAGTGAAATGGCGCAGCTGAAGAAGGAAAACGAAAGCCTGAAGTGGAGATTGCAGCTGTGGGAGAAGGAGACGGGAGCAGGAGGAGATCAGGGTCCGACAGATCGTGTTGGACACACGTTTCCCTGCGAAGTCACTGCAGAAATAAAAGAAGAAATGGACACGAAACTGGAGCTGTCAGGTCAGTGTGGTTTCTTATATGAAGTTAGTGTGTTTAACACCAGTGTCTATACCTTCCTCACTGGTGAGATTTTTTAAATAACAAACTTTATTTTAAAGAAGACATCTCACAATAGTAAACATTCTCATTATCAGTACGCATTTTAACAAACTACCAAACTGTCATAAAAAAAAACTTTCCTAAGTGGTGAGAATATAGTGCAGAGATGCAGAGTGAAGTGGGAAAGACTTGTGTGACGTAGCAACTGGATTCTTTACTGGAAACTGAACTGTTTTGTCCGGTTACGGTGCTGAAAACACCTCGTTCAGATTCAACAACTGTTTCACTGAATCAATTTGTATTCCAACGTCATTAGGAAACAACATTTATAAATATTGTATTTACGTTGTGTTGGTCTAAATTTTTATAAGTATACTAATGATTGTGTATATAAACATTATTTAATTGGTTTAAGTAGTACTGTCGTCCAGGGTCTGTCTGTATTGACTCCTCTGGAATATTAATCTACTGTGTCTGTATAAAGCCCTCTCTCTGTGCAGTTTTAAAGTACTGTAATGTGCAGTCAGTGTGTCTCTATTAATCCCTCTCTTTCGGTGCAGTTCTAATGTGCTGTAGTGTCCGGTCTGTGTGTGTATTAACCCTAGGGCTGGGTGATATGGCCAAAAACATTATCATGATAAAAATTTTCATATCAGTCAATATTGATAATTATCATGATAAATGTCAAATCAGAATTTCTTTCAAGTTTAAAGGCAGATTTTTTCTCCTGAGTGAAAGTTGAAGAAACCAGACAGTTAATTGGTAAATTAAACAACTTTTTATTTTAAGAACACAACAAACACTTGTTAAAATTATATCGAGGAAAATTATATCGCGATAATTATCGTTATCGAATTATTGCCCAGCTCTAATTAACCCCTCTTTCAGTGCAGTGTTAATGTGCTGTAGTGTCCAGTCATTATGTTTGTGTTAAGCCCTCTCTCACTGCAGTGTTAATGGGCGGAGTGGTGGATCTGTGGCTAAGGACTTGCGCCTGTGGCTAGAAGGTTGCCAGTTCAAATCCTGCAACCGGCAGTGGAATCCTACTCCGTTGGGGTCCTGAGCAAGGCCCTTAACCCCAACTGCTCCAGGGCACCATACAATAGCAGACCCTGTGCTCTGACCCCAGGCTCTCTCCTTATCTGTGTGTCTCATGGAGAGCAAGCTGCGGTATGCAAAAAGATAATTCCTAATGCAATAAATTGTAAAGGGTTAATAAAGTGATGTTATTATTATTATTATTATTATTATTATTATTATTCCTTACAGCAGAGCAAACAAATTGTTACAAAAAACACCAGCTAATGTCCACCAGCGGAATTAACATTAATATACTGAAAATTGCTGTTACTTGGGAGTGTTAACCTACAGATAAATTAAACAAATGGCATTTATAGCTCTAAGGAGGTTAACATAGACGTCTGTAACATATCTTTTCAGTTCATTGCTGTTCCTCTGACTTGGTGAGCCTTTGGAATTTTAAAACAGTTTTTTCTTGCCTCTCATGTGGTTTGTGTACCAGTCCATTAAGAGCCGCACTATCACTGTGTAGTGTGTGGTCCTGACTGGGTTGTGTTTTGTAATCTGTAATGGTGCGTATACCACTCCACATGGTCCGTGTGTTGCAGCTGTGATAATATGACTCTAATTTTACTCTGTAGTTGTATTTAGCTTATTTTGATAGCTTTCCTGAGGTCGTATCTGGATTTTTTGTATTTATCCATATCGCCAGAATTAAAAGCAGCTGTCCTAGCTTTCAGTTTGGTGTGTATCTCGCCATTGACCCCTAGTTTCTGATTTGGATATGTGCGAACAGTAATCCTGGGAACCACGTCTTCAATACATTTACTGATGTAGCCAGTAACATAGTCCGTATACAGATTAATATTATTTTCGTCAGCTTCGCGGAAGATCTGCCAGTTGGTGGTAGCAAAACAGTGATTTGGTATAAAATTTATTTAGTATAAAATCAGAGTCATCTGACCAACATTGAATGGTTCTTAACGCTGGCCTCTCCTGCACTTTCAGTGCAGTGTTAATGTACTGTCATGTCCAGTCAGTATGTATCTATTAACCCCTTTCTCTCAGTGCAGTGTTAATGTACTGTAGTGTCCAGTCAATGTGTCTGTATTAACCCCTCTCTCTCAGTGCAGTGTTAATGTAAATGTAATGTAATGTAATAGTGATATTATTACAGTAAATTTACTTTTTACATGGTAGTTAGGTTTCAGAACACCCCCTTATACCCACTTATTCTGCTATGTCTAAACAACCCAAATTGATTGTGAGTGTACTAGTATGGGTGTGTGTAGTTTAAACCTTTTAAGATCACATGGCCTCAGCTATCACTACTATGCTGATGATACTCAAATCTACGTCCATACCAAACCTGACGCTGATGTGGCTGTCTCTATTCTATTTATTTGCATCTCCGATTATAAAAACTTGGATGACTCAAAATTTCCTTAATTTAACTGTGACAAGACTGAAGTCATGCTTATTGGCACCACCCATCAACTTTGTAAAACCAATGTGGTAACTCTCCATCTGTAGATGGTCTTGAACTTGAGCTTCAGTCTATATTGAAAAACTTGGGGGATCATATTTGATATTTGACCCACATGTGCAGCATGTTGTCAAAACATCTTTCATTCACCTCAGAAATATTGCTCGATTAGGCCCTATGTTTTGACTAACTGTGGTTGAAAAGTTTTGTCTTCCAAATCGACTAGTTTAACGCTCTACTCTCTTGGGTTTCTAAATCCACATTGAAAAAATGCCAGGAAGTCCAAAATTTGTCAGGCAGAACCTTGATCAGGTCTAGTACAAGTGTTCACATCCTTTCCTGGAGTCCTTGCACTGGCTTCCTGTCAAGTTGAATGTCGACTTAACAATCCTCCTGCTCACATATAAGGTTCTCCATGGCTTGGCACCTCAGTACCTGTCTGGGTTATTTCCCTACACCCCACCTCACAACCTTCGCTCTTCTAATTGTGTGCTCCTATCTGTCCCCCACTCCGTCTACAATCAATGGGTGACAGGGCCTTCTCCTGTTATGCCCCCAAGCTCGGGAACTCTCTCCCCAAGGATATCAGAGAGTCTCCTTATCTAAACTTCTTAAAATCTAGACTCAAAACCTTCTTCTTTAGAAGACCCTTCATTGAACTGTTCTTTACCCCTCCGCTCCTACTGTACTTAGTACCACCATCTACTGTCTCCTCTAACTGTGTATTCTCATTCTGCTTATATTGTGTATTTTTTGTTGTTGGCATTCTGTAAAGTGCTTTGAGAAGCCACCTTTAAAGGTGCTACTAAAATAAAGTTTATTATTATTATTATTATTATTATTATTATTATTATTATTAGTAGTAGTAGTAGTAGTAGTATAAAGATCTTGTTTTCTTGTCCTGTGTTTACAGGCTTAGAGGCCAGTGCTCTCTCTGACGCTGGGGAAAGGGCTCCTCTTGAACAACAGCACAGTGAGGATGAGTGGAGCTCCAATCTGATGCAGGAGACAGAGCTCACTGCTGCAGAAGGGAAAGAGGCACTAATTGAGCACCACACAGAGAGCAAACAGATTGTTGAGGACATGGACTCTGTGCCCATGATGAAGACAGAACCTGAGAGTGAGACACCTGGGCTCTTAGTATGTGATGATTTTACAGAGAAGATGAATAATCTGGACACAAACAATATTACACAAGGTTGTAATGAACTGGGCTGTGTCTCTGTACAAGAGCACAAAGAAGAAATGGGTGAGTTTAATCTTATAGAGCAAGACATGGAGCCCCAGTTGATTGACCCTGCAGAGCAGCAGACTGATGTACCTGGTGAGAAGAGTCAGTACAGGGAGGAGAAACAGCAGCTCCTACAGGGCTTGATAATTAGGCCTTGTTCTGTTCAAGTGGAGAGACTGTCATTGCAGAGTCTAAAACAATCATTTGATCCCTTAGTATCTGATGACTTTACACACAGGTTTAATAATCTGGTTACTGAGAAAATTGTTGAAAGTTTTAATGAACTGGAGACTATGTCTGTTCTTGGGAAAAGAGAGGAACAACTGAATGAACTGGGGGGTTTTAGTCTCAGAGAGCTGGAGAAGGAGCCCTAGATGATTCACACTGCTGAGCAGCACACTAAAGGACACGATGGAGAAAATACAGCTCTGTTTCAGCACACAGAGCATGACCATTCCATGCTGCATTTGCAAAATAAGAGACCCCAGCATGATCAGAGGATGAGGAAGAATCACTCAAGGCCTTGCTCAGATGGAGTGGACCAACTGCCATTATGGCACAGGGAGTCTAGCATTTCACAACCCTATCAGCACCTTCACACAGGAGAGAGACCTTTCAGCTGTAGTCGGTGTGGAAAGAGTTTTAGTCTGAAAAGCCACTTAAAATCACACCAGCGCATTCACACAGGAGAGAGACAGTTCACCTGCAGTCAGTGTGGAAAGAGTTTTAGTCTGAAAAGCAGCTTACAATCACACCAGCGCATTCACACAGGAGATAGACCATTCAGCTGCAGTCAGTGTGGGAAGAGTTTCAGTCAGTTAGGTAACTTAATAACCCACCAGCACATTCACACAGGAGAGAGACCATTCACCTGCAGTCTGTGTGGGAAGAGTTTTAGTCAATCACATGCCTTAAAATCCCACCAGCACATTCACACAGGAGAGAGACCATTCTGCTGCAGTCAGTGTGGGAAGAGTTTTAGTCGGTCAAGTAATTTAATAACCCACCAGCGCATTCACACAGGAGAAAGACTGTTCACCTGCAGTCAGTGTGGAAAGAGTTTTAGTCTGAAAAGCCACTTAAAATCACACCAGCGCATTCACACTGGAGAGAGACAGTTCACCTGCAGTCAGTGTGGAAAGAGTTTTAGTCTGAAAAGCAGCTTACAATCACACCAGCGCATTCACACAGGAGATAGACCATTCAGCTGCAGTCAGTGTGGGAAGAGTTTCAGTCAGTTAGGTAACTTAATAACCCACCAGCACATTCACACAGGAGAGAGACCATTCACCTGCAGTCTGTGTGGGAAGAGTTTTAGTCAATCACATGCCTTAAAATCCCACCAGCACATTCACACAGGAGAGAGACCATTCTGCTGCAGTCAGTGTGGGAAGAGTTTTAGTCGGTCAAGTAATTTAATAACCCACCAGCGCATTCACACAGGAGAAAGACTGTTCACCTGCAGTCAGTGTGGAAAGAGTTTTAGTCTGAAAAGCCACTTAAAATCACACCAGCGCATTCACACTGGAGAGAGACAGTTCACCTGCAGTCAGTGTGGAAAGAGTTTTAGTCTGAAAAGCCGCTTACAATCACACCAGCGCATTCACACAGGAGAGAGACCATTCAGCTGCAGTCAGTGTGGGAAGAGTTTTAGTCGGTTAGGTAACTTAATAACCCACCAGCGCATTCACAGAGGAGAGAGACCATTCACCTGCAGTCAGTGTGGAAAGAGTTTTAGTCTGAAAAGCCACTTACAATCACACCAGCGCATTCACACAGGAGAGAGACCATTCAGCTGCAGTCAGTGTGGGAAGAGTTTTAGTCAATCACATGCCTTAAAATCCCACCAGCACATTCACACAGGAGAGAGACCATTCTGCTGCAGTCAGTGTGGGAACAGTTTTAGTCGGTCAAGTAATTTAATAACCCACCAGCGCATTCACACAGGAGAGAGACCGTTCAGCTGCAATCATTGTGAGAAGAGTTTTAGTCATTCCAGTTCCTTAATAACCCACCAGCGCATTCACACAGGAGAGAGACCATTCAACTACAGTTAGTGTGTAAAAAAGAGTTTTATCCAGTCAAGTGACTTAAAAACACACCAATTTAGTCACCAGGTCAGTCACCAGTCAAGTCAACTAAAATGTCTTTTAGTTCAAGTAGGTAGATGCGTCAGCATGTGACATCCAAAGAAGGCTCCACAGCTGAAACATTTATTTTCTTCTCTTTTGAGCATGGAACAAACCTTTACTTGTTCCCAAAATGTCTATTAGTCATAGTCACTTTGTACTCACCCACTTTTGAGTTTGTCTTGTCAGTTAAAGTTTGACTATACTCTTATTTACAGTTGACTAAAACAGAAATAGTTCTTCTCATGGAGTTAAATTTATGTGGATAAGAGAGAATTAGATACTGAATTAGAAAGAATTAGATACTGTGAATCTCTTTAAATAAGAAAATCTATTTTGGCAGCGTTACTAATTATTCCATATTTTTATGCTTTTTTTTCAATGCAACTATTTTTTAAACAAGACAGGACAAGCAATATTTACAGTGCCTTCAGAAAGTATTCATGCCCCATTGTTTATTTCTCATTCTGCTGTCAAATCAAATCATATTTACATGTTTTTTTTCCACTCCTGTAGAAGCAATTCTCTATAATGTTAAAATGAAATTAAGTATTTATAATTCTGAAAATATCTATTAAAAATAAAAATGGAGTATTCACTTCCTTTGTTTTAACAACCTAATTTGGTTCAATTATCTTGAGAGATCACATTAAATACGTTAACAAGGTACACCAGTGTTCATTTCAAATTCACCAGTGTTCAGTTGCTTGATTGCACAATAAATAGGCCAACATTTAGTCATGCTTTTAGTTTACTAGAAGCCATGTGACAAAACCAAAAGCCCTTTGGAAGACAAGTTTGTGGTCTGATGAGAATAAAAGTTGAACTTTTTGACCTGAAAGCAAAAAGCTATGTTTGTATCCAGCTGGGGCCATGACTTTTCTTTTAACAAACATTTCTTTAAAAAATAAAATAGCAATATTATGGACAATTAATTGACTTTTTATATTTCTGAATATCACAACATGTTCGAATCTAAGTCATTTTTTAATAACAATGAATAGTCACCTTCTTTCCTTCTGACAACGGTTCCTGCTTCTGCTTCCTGCTTCTATCGTGTGGGGATCCCTTTAGATCTCCTTTCAAATTTAAAAGGTTATTAATAATATCTTCGGTGTCGCATCTTCCCGGTGTAGCTGATCTTTTGCTGCCCACCCATGCTTACACAAGCTCCCTGGGTAGACTATCACAAAGCTTTAGAGAACTTAACATTTCTATTATCAACAAACTGTAAACACGACGTTATTAATTTTTCACTTGAGTGTATGGAGGATTGTCAGCTGTCACTGAGAGCAGACCCCCCCTCTTAGGCTGCGCAAATGATTTTTTAGATTTTGATAAAGAAATGGAGGCTGTATGCGTTACAATATAAACATTTACTGTCAAACTTTAAATCAACAATTGATTTAAAGACAATCTGTCAAAGTGCAATGAAATACAATGTTGTTGTTGTTGTTATTGTTGTTTTTATCCCATAAACTGCTTTGAGAAGCCACCTTTAAAGGCGCCTTTTTTCAGCATGGAATAAACCTATTACTTGATTCTTATGTAAGCATGGTTCCGCCAGGGATTTAAAAAAAAACATGGAATCGTGTATCTAATAACAGTATAACTATATTCATGCACAAACAGTAGCATGTTACATTATTTATTTGGGTGTCTCCTCTTGCCAGAAGTGCTAAATTGCATTTTGAGTGTGGTTTTTGACTTTTTTAAAATTACAACCCATAAATAAAGCTGATACTGTTTAGACTTTTAATTATTTTAAACGGTATTACAGCAGCACAATACAACGTAAATCGCTATGCGATTTACAATCTGTTGTAAATCGCTTAAATAAAGTTTATTATTATTATTAATATTGATCATATTTTTCCTCCCAGAACTTGTAAATTGTTGTTATTGTTGTTGTTATCCTGTAAAGCGCTTTGAGAAGCATACTGTCCAGCTTGTCAGGTGCATTTTTTTTTAAATAATGAGTACAGCTTTGGGCTTGTTAGTGCTCCACTTACAGCAACCCAATGTAAATACATTTTGTCTCCGAATCCACCACCACTTGTATAAATCATAGCCCTGCCAAACGATGCAAATTCCACTGCAATGGTTGTGTGCAGGAATTATTCAGTATTGCATCTCCATGTTCAAATAAACACTGCTCTGTGTACAAATGCAAATGCATTTTAAAAAAGGCGCTTTATAAAATAAAGTTTATTATTTCTAATATTGATGATATTCTTCCTCCCAGGACTTTTAAAATTGTTGTTGTTATTGTTATCCTGTAAAGCACTTTGAGAAGCATACTGTCCAGCATATTGTATTTCATTGCACTTTGATAGATCGTCTTATAATCACTTGTTGTTAGAATATTCCCCAAGAGGATATTCCCCCCAAGAGGATATAGAGGATATCCCCCAAGAGGTATCCAGGTAACAGTGAAATGGGCGTACAGTCTGGGGAGATCGCCCGTTTTCCATGTAAATAGTTCCCTGGTTCCGCACCCCTTGGTGTCTCTTTCTGTCCCTCTCTCTGTCTCTCTCTCTCTCGGGCCCGCGCTCTTGGCGGGCTTGTCTTGTGTCTCTCTCTTGTCTGGGCGCAGGGGAGGCGCTGGGACTGCTGTGGGCAAGGTTGGCCCAACGCTGCTGCCTAGCGGGAGAGCCGCTGGGTCCAGTCGCCGCAGACGTGGCCTACTTAGCCCGCCAGGGTTACCCTACTCTCCTGGAGGAGGCCCAGCGGGAGATAACTCTCCAGGCGTTCCTCTTGGCCTTGGCGCCGGGGTGCACAGGGAACTCCTGCGACTCCGGGGGAGCGACGACAGTGGGTCATCTGCCACTGCTGTGGGGAGAGGGGGCACATCACCCAGGAGTGCCAGGCGCCGGAGCCCTGGGGACTCTGGAGGCCATCGGGAAAGGGGAGCGGGGCGGCCGGTCGCGTGAGGAGTCTTGAAAAAGCCCTACAAAAAATATCAACAGACATCCTACAGCATGTACAATTCTTGAGTTGCGGTACATGAATATAATTATATCGTTATTTCTTTAGATACGCGATTCCATATTATATTCCCTTTTAATCAAATTCTAAAAGTATGCTTGTTGACTCCGGTATCACGTTAGTTAAAGACTTCGATGCTTAAAATGTTTAGGGAGAAATGGAATACTGGTGTGAATTTTTTCTTTAAAGTACCGAGACCAGCCATATACTGTATGTTTATGTTCCAAAATTAATATCGTTTATGGCCTTCACACGCGTTAAAGTATGCTTCTATTCTTTATATGCTAAGCTACTAAGATTTCCCTTCAGTGGTAAAAACAGTAAAGACATTTAAATCTTTCTACGACCGACCAACACACCACGAGTGCCCCTGTCGGTCAACCAATCACGTACAGCGGTATTTTGCGTCATCAGGCGTCACAAAGCGCAAGGCCGTAGCCAATTACCTCCTGTACGTCTCTGTGCCGCACACTTTGAATGGCTGCATCTGTAAGACTGCTAAATAGCCAACCTGCAGCTCCTTCAGCAAATCACCTGTAATGGCAAATGGACACACAGTTTTCACTGTATTCAGCATAACTGCAATACATGTATATATTGCATACACCATGGACACATAACAGCTCTACTCATATTGAGTTTTATTCAATTTAAAAAATGTAACCTCAATTTTGTGATTTTTGTGTTTTTGTGAATTTTGTGATTCTTGTGATTTTTGTGGGCTCGCAGAAAAAGACATTTCATTGCCAGAAACCACTGCTACACGCTGTATTGTTGTGCTTTGATTAATAAACTTTGATTTGATTTGAACATAAACACAGAATCTAATGCGAGAACTTTTTCACGTCTTCGGTACCCCAGGTACCCCATCGTGCTCCCTTAGTCCCAGTAGACCTCTCGTATAAGAAGATATCTCTCATCTATCTGTGTACAAATCAGCAGGGGGTCCACAGCTGATGGGAAATTAAGTACTGACCTGCGTCAGCATGCGTGGGCTGCAAAGGAAAAAGTACAGGTTTATTCCATGCTGAAAAGAGAAAGAAACATGACGTGGACCCTTCTTCAAGTGTGACGTGGAATAAACCCTTTACCTGTTCCTTTGATGTTAATTTAGACCAAATCTCCAGCAAATACCTAACAGACTACAATCCCACTACATAAGCTGTTTAGGACAACCTATACGTAGCAGCATCTAAATTGGTTGCTTTCAGAAGCTAAAGACCTGCGCAGGCTGACGTTGCTCAAACAAAGGGTGAAACAAGGTTTCGGCATGTTTTCTGTCTCCGCCTGGGAGGGAAGGGACAGTAAAACAGCAAGGAAAACACAAGGGAAGAAAATGAAAAAACAGTGCTCACTGCAAAACAAAAAGAAAAAGAACATTAAAAGCATATCTGGGGAACAACAAAAACACAGAATCTAACTGCGAGAGCTTTTTCACATTTTCGGTACTCCATCGTGCTCCTCCCATCTAAGAAGATATCTCTCATCTATCTGTGTACAGGCCAGCTGGGGGTCCACAGCTGATGGTAATTTAGATAAGTATCTGTGTCAGCATGCATGGGCTGCAAAGGAACGAGTAAAGGTTTATTCCATGCTGAACAATGTTTCGGCAGTGAAGCCTTCTTTGGGTGTGGTACAGAGTAAACCTTTACTTGTTTCATTCATGTTAATTTAGACCTGATCTCCAGCAAATACCTAAGAGCACCTAAACTAAAAAGTTGCTTTCAGTAGCTAAAGAAACAGGCCACACTGCTCCAGGTAAAACTCAAGCTCACAAACTCAGCATGACTCCGCTGTGCGCTCCTGTATAAATACCACACGCTGACTGATTGCGCCACTGAAGCTGCATGATTGACTTTGCCTGCACAGACTGACGTTGCACAAACACGGGGTGAAAACAGGGTTTTGGCATGTTTTCCGTCTCTGCGTGGGAGAAAGGGACAGTAAAAGAGCAAGCAAAATACAAGGGAAGAAAATGGAAAAAATAGTGCTCACTGCAAAGGAGGGAAGAGATCTCGGGTTTCGGCATTTTTTTTTATCATGCCCTTTGTTCCTCTCTCCAGCGCCCCCTGCCTAAAGTGACGCTTCCCTTTCTATGCCCTAAACGCAAGTGAGACACCAGCAGCAGACCTTGCAGGTTTCCGTAGTGTAGCGGTTATCACGTTTGCCTCTTCTTGCACGCTTCTGTACTTCACAGGGGACTTGAGCCACTGGTCAATGTATTTCCGGTGCCTTCATGCACTCTTGTACCAAACGCACTTCCTTCTGTACGTGGAGCCGATCATTTGCAATTGGGCTGTGCCGATAGACCAGGACGAGCTCTGTCGGGTCAAAAGCAGGGCAGGACCTGCAAGAACAACAGAAAGATTAGCATCCAGCGGGGGCCTCTAAGTGAGCCCAAGATCTCATCAAGAATCGGCTCCAGCAACAGGGCTGGGCGCATTGTTCCATTCTCCGACCACTCTCGGTGTAAACAAGTCCCTCCTGGTCTCTGCTTGAAATGCACTTTCCTGCGTTTGCTTTGGTGTAACTGGCTTCCTCTGCATGGGCGAATGTGAAGAAGATCCTTATTAAGTCATTGAAGAAAACCGAGAAGAGGTCGGAGTGGCCTCTGTCGTTCATCAACGATCCAGTCAGGCAGTACTCCCCTGTAAAGCGCCGTTCGTTCACATCGATTGGCTTTTTTTTGCCTTCATTTGTGCAAGTAGTAAAAGCAGATGCCCCTATTCTGCCATGACCCAGATTCGAACCGGGGTTGTTGCGGCCACAACGCAAAGTACTGACCACTATACAAGTTACCAAGACACACATGGCAGGGCAGCAAAGGAGGTGCTCTCTTTGTGTGACATAATTCGGAAAAGTCCTGACGTTGCATTTCAACTGAGCCCCAGTATACATCGACCCTTCGACACTCTGAGTGACAACTCTCTTGCGTGTTTTCTCATATTTATGTAGTTTGCTTGCATGATGCCGGGAACAGCGGGGTTGTACGCTGCCATATGGTCTATTGGTTAGGATTCCTGGTTTTCACCCAGGCGGACCGGGTTCGACTCCCGGTATGAAAACGTGTCGGTTTTGCCTCCTGCTTTCCAAAAGATCAGCACCGTGTACGAAGGAGCCACATTAAAACCACTCGAACGTGCAAAACGTGCGAGAGGAGGGGGCGCTTGTTTCTAACCGAAGACTTCTCGCGTGTGAGACGAGCTGATCATAGCTGCAGGAGGTGGGAGGGTTACTCTGGTAGACAGGGCTGACCTTCGGCAATAGGATTTATACTCTCCAAGATGATATTTGCACTTTCTGGAGAGGCAATTTTCTCCACTTCAGTAGCCCGATTTCGTCAATTGCGTGGAGAGGGCTGTAGAATGTGGCGCCGCCTTTCCTGCTCCGTCCATGACAGGCGTGCTGGTCTCTGGAGAGAGAGCACGGTCCATCAGCGCACTCCAATAAAGGCACTGGAAGCAGCTGTATCACATTGGCGAAGCTCAGCACTGGGCCGCTGGGCATGGTTTACCACCGTTTCCGTAGTGTAGTGGTTATCACATTCGCCTCACACGCGAAAGGTCCCCAGTTCGGAACCAGGCGGAAACAGACCAGCTTCATTTGTCGCCACGCACAAAAGGGGATTGGGGATTCGCCTAGCGCTGTGATCAAACAGACCTACTCACCTCTTAGTGTGGCGGGATCTGCACAGTGCATGTCACAGGGCATCCTGCTTTCACTTCAATGCGCGTCCTGATGTACCCCGGTCTCCCGCGTGACAGGTGGGGATAATCACAACTATACTAACGAGGAAGACATCGCTCTCTCCGACCCCCGGCATCGTGTCCCGACCCACCGTGCTGGAAGCCGACGCGTGCTGTGATTCCTTTACGGAGCAGAAATGACAACCGAGGAGCCGAGAGATCATTTCAGCATTTCCCAGCAATTCAGCATTTCGAAAACACAAATGACCAACTCAGAATGACTTGCTTTTGACGCTTTTCAAAGTGTTCTTTGTGCACGACGACTGCGCCGCCTAGCAGATACAAATGGGTTGTACAACTTTGAACTAGCAAATGGAAGAGGGCTAAGCCCCTCTCTTTTAGCCCAGGTTCGATCTGTCTCCCAGAATCACCAGGGCACACACACACACTGTCTTGTTTCTCGTACACGTATAGTGTAAAAATTAAGAACCCAGGACGAAGATGTGACACTCGAAGAAACTCTTTATTATTTAACCTGTAACTTCGAACCAGTTAGCTCCTAAATTCACTATGACCTGTGACCCTGAGCAACCGTTATTCCCTTCTCAGCCCTCCACCAATCAACATGCAGTTTCACTGCTGACGCACACAAATATTACACCTTCTGTTATGAATCGCCTCTCTTCAAAGCCCAGTGTGTTTTGTTTTTTTTGGGAGATGTTATATATGTCAGAAAGAGCACTGTGACATCAGAGACACCAGCCAGAGCGCCGGGATCAGAGAGCGAGACCGCGGGAGGCGCGCGGATCGCACTGCGGAGAGTTATTGATCACTTATCTATCGACAACCTATTAATTCAACTGAAGAACAGTAAAATTAATGATTAACTTGACCGATTGGTGAGTACTGATTCTTTTCCCGTTCTTGACCCTGTTTTAAATATCCAGAAATCGGTCAATACCGCCTGTATCGATCAATTACAGTACCATAGTGCGTTTAGTGTTAATAATGTTCAATCCGAAATTAAAGAATGGTTATTCAAATTATTGTTTGAACACGCAGACTCCACACACACAGACACCAGCACCAGCGACCCCCAGCAGGAACACGCAGACTCCACACACACAGACACCAGCGACCCCCAGCAGGAACACGCAGACTCCACACACACAGACACCAGCGCCAGCGACCCCCAGCAGGAACACGCAGACTCCACACACACAGACACCAGTACGAACCCCAGCAGGAACACGCAGTTGATAAATTTGTTTAAGTAACAGTTTAAATGCTTTTTTTTATTTGTTTACAAATCATGGTAACCACGGCGCCACGCGCCACGTCACTGTGCCCGACTAGGTGTCTCGCCTTCGTCACAAAGAGCGGTGTGACGTCACGGACAGCTACTAATACTAATGCTAGTGTATTCCTGTTAATATTAGTGTGAGTACAACTGGTAGTTTTAATATTAATGCTAGTGTTCATGTGAGTATTAATGATGATAGCGCTACTGATAGTTTTAATGCTAGTATTCATGTAATATTAGTGCTTATTATAGATTTACTGTTAGACTATTTACACTAGTAGTCATGTTAGTTTTAGTGATAGCATTACTGTTATTATTAGTATTAGTAGTGTAGTAGTAATTTTGTGTTATTGTTAGTAATAATGATAGTGTTAGTCATAGTGATAGTGTTACTGTTGTAATATTAGTGGTATTTTTGTTAGTGTTTGTTATAGTGTAACTGTAGGTAAGAGTGTATGTGGTGTCCGTCATTGTGTGAGTTTGTGTCTGTGAGTATGTGTACTGTCTATGTGTGATTCTGTAAATGTGTGCGTATCAGTGTGTGGGGGTGTATCTCTGAGTGTAGTGTCTACAGTATGTGTGTGTCTGTGAATGTGTGCTAGTTTGTATTTGTGCATGTATGTGTCTGATTGTGTGTATAAATGTGTATGGTGTTAGTCAGTATGTGTAGTGTCTGTGTGTGAATGTGTGTGAGTGTGTAGGTGTATACTGTATCTCTCAGTGTGTGTGAATGTGTTTGTAGGTGGGCTTGGGCTCCAATGTTGTGTCTGATAGAAGTGACCCATCAACAGGTGTTGAGGTCCAGAGCTGCTTGCAAATGGAATCACTTTCTAGAGTCCAGACCAATGTCTACAGAGCTGTGAGTGCTCTGTTTTTATCACTATTAGTAGTAATGACAGCAGTAATAGTAGCAGGAGTATTAATATCAGAATTAGTATTAGAATCTGAAGTCATGGTCGTAGTAGTAATGGTAGTAGTGTTATTAGCAGTTGTGTCAGTGACAGCAGTATTAGTAGCAGTAACAGTACTACTAGTAGCTTTAGTAACATTAGTAGTAGCAGTAGCTGTAAAATTTTATTAGTTGCAGTTGTGTCAGTGGCAGCAGCAGTAGTAGCTGTAGTAGCAGTATTACACTAGAACCATGTGTTACGATCCCTGCCTCCCGGCAACGAAAGAGGCAGAAGAAGGCGTAGTCTTAGTTCATTAGTCTACCTATCAGTGTACGCTTTCACCACCACACCTCCGTCTCATCTTGTATTTAAGCACCTTAAGCATCTTGTATTTCTTTCCCTACCTCCTCGCTCAGTATTGGTTTTCCTTTCGAGCTACTTAGTTGCGCTACGCCTTCTACCTCTTCGTACTGTTCTGGTTCTGACTTTGGTTTCTCCACTTTTACTACATTTTTTGGATTACGGCTCGGCTTCGGTTGCTCTTTCTCAGTTTGGATCTCTGGCTTCCCCTGGACTCTCGGCTCTCTCCTTCGTCTCATCTATCCGCCAGGGCCGCAGGTCTGCCCAGGATTATGCCATAAACTTTCGAGTAGCAGCAGCAGAGACTCACTGGGAGGATGAGGTCCTAATTTTTCATTTTCCGCAAGGGTTATGTGAAGAAATAAAGGATCACCTGGTAACTATACCACAGTTGGGCAGAACTTTGGAGGAAGTAATTTCCCAGGTGTTGGAATTAGAGTTTAGAATTTGTCAGAGGAATATAGAAAGATCTCAGACACAGATACTAGAGGTTCCTCGGCCACCACCTACCAACACTCTAGACTCGGAATAATCTATGGAAATTGCCCGCACCCGGTTAACTCCAGAAGAAAGAGAGAGATGCAGACGAGAGGGCCGCTGTATGTTCTGTGGAAAATTAGGACACTTTAAAGCTGACTGCCCTGCTTTACATTCTTCTTTGAGGCGCCTCCCTACTACTCAAGATCCTGTGGTGAGTGAGTTAACTCAATCCTCTAAGTTTTCCTCAGGATTTTCTATTATGTCTACACTGTTTTGGGGTAATAAACAGACGCCACTTGCTTTTATTGACTCGGGGGCAGCAGGGAACTTCATCGACGCCTCCTTAGCTCAAGCTTGGAAATTACCCCTGACCCAGGTGACTCCTCCTCTTCGTGGACAATCTATTGATGGTTCCCCAGTGTCTCCAGGACTTATAAGATGGCAAACTGAATTAATAAGATTGCAAATTGGCGCCAAACATGTGGAAGATATCTGGTTTTATCTCCTCGAGACCCCATCACATCCCCTTGTACTAGGCTTTCCCTGGCTCCAACAGAATGACCCTAACATTTCATGGTCCTGTAGAGAAATTTTAACTTGGGGACCCCAATGTATTGGTAGTTGCTGTCGTCTGCAAGGTTGTAAGAGTTGCACACATGGAAACGCCCCCCTCTGGTGCTCCTACAATACCCCCCCCCCAATATTCTGATCTACAGGAAGCCTTCAATGAGCAAGAGGCCTTGGCTCTCCCACCCCACCGACATTATGACTGTGCCATCGACCTTTTGCCAGGAACTATTCCTCCTAAAGGTCGTATATTCCACTCTCCAATATGGAATCCGAGGCCCTGAAAATATATATACAAGATTCTCTGAAGGCTGGAATTATACGCCCATCCACATCTCCTGCTTGTGCCAGTTTTTTTTGTGGAAAAGAAGGATGGTGGGCTCCGTCCCTGTATTGATTATAGTGGCCTTAATGAGATCACTATTAAGAACCGGTACCCTTTGCCCATAATTCCGGCAGGGCTTGAGTCCGTGCATGGGGCCAAGATCTTCATCAAACTGGATCTACGAGGGGCTTATAATTTAATCCGTATTCGGGAAGGGGACGAGTGGAAGACGGCATTCATGACAACCCATGGACATTATGAATATTTGGTCATGCCTTTTGGTTTGGTAAATGCCCCAGCAGTGTTTCAAACCTTTATTAATGATATTTTTTGTGATCTGCTACAAAGGTTTGTCTTGGTATACCTTGATGACATTCTAATTGTCTCTAATACCTTATCTAATACCCAGGATCATGTTCTCCATGTCAGAGAAGTACTCTCCCGGCTCATAAAGAATAAACTTTATGTCAAACTGGAGAAGTGCACTTTTAATGCTTCTAGGATTCACTTTTTAGGTTACATCATCTCTCCAGAAGGGGTGGAAATGGACTCAAGTAAAGTCTCCGCAATTACTGATTGGCCCACACCCAGGAACCTTAAACACATACAACGGTTTCTTGGTTTTGCCAACTTTTATAGGAGGTTTATTTGAAACTTAAGCTCGGTGGTTGCTCCCATAACCTGTTTAACTCGCAAAGGACCCAGACAAGGTAAATGGACCCCTCAAGCAGAAGAGGCATTTCAGCACCTGAAACACCTTTTCACTACTGCCCTCATCCTGAAACACCCTGATCCTTCTTTTCCTTTTGTTGTTGAGGCGGATGCTTCTGGCCATGGTGTGGGCCCTGTTCTCTCTCAACGTCATGGAGAAAAACAGATTCTTCACCCCTGCGCCTTCTTTTCTAAGAAGTTATCTCCTGCACAGATGAACTATGATGTTGGTTACCGTGAGCTTCTGGCTATTAAGTTAGCATTGGAGGAATGGATGCACTGGCTGGAGGGAGCTCATCATCTATTCTTGATATACACAGATCACAAAAAAAACCTGAGGCTGAACTGCTTCCTGAACCCATCATCCCTTCTGGTAAATTCCTGGCAGCTGTCAGATGGGACATAGAAGTCATAGTTAGATGCGCCTTGGCTGGACAAACTGTACCTCCTCAGTGCCCTCAGGACAAGTTATTTGTCTCAACCCCAGTCAGATCTTCTGTCTTACAATGGGGATATGATTCCCGCTTCGCCGGACACCCTGGATTCCGACGTACCTTGGATTTCATCTCTAGAGATTTCTGGTGGCCAACCATGGTTAAGGATGTCAAGGAGTATGTCCAATCCTGCTCTATATGTTCCCGAATTAAGTCTTCTCGGATGAGGGCGGCAGGCCCTCTTCAACCCCTACCTATCCCCGACCGTCCTTGGACCCACCTCTCAGTTGATTTCATTACTGACCTTCCACCAAGCCAAGGATACACGACAGTCATGGTTGTAGTAGATCGTTTCTCGAAATCCGCCCATTTTATTCCCCTACCTTCCTTGCCCTCAGCTAGGGAACTAGCAGACCTGTTCGTACTGCATATCTTCCGTCTTCATGGCATCCCTAAAGACATTGTTTCCGATAGGGGCCCCCAGTTTATTTCACGATTTTGGAAGGCCTTCTGTAAATCACTGGGAGCTTCAGTTTCGCTTACTTCAGCTTACCACCTGCAGGCCAATGGTCAAACTGAACGTATGAATCAAGAACTGCTAACCTACTTACTGGCATATATCTCATCTACCCAAGATAACTGCTTCCATGGGCAGAATATGCTCATAATTCTTTGTATACTTCATCGACCGGCATGTCTCTATTCAAGTGTGCCTTAGGTTATCAGCCCCCTCTCTTCCTGGACTCCCCACCGGACACAGAAGTTCCTTCTGTTCAAGAATATATCGCTAACCTACAGGAATTCTGGAAGAAGGCTAAAGCCGCCCTTCTTCACACTGCAGCTAGGCAGAAGACCGCGGCGGATCGGCACCGTCGAACCGTACCCAGATTCATCGGTCCTTTTCGTGTCCTCACCCAGGTTACCCCTGTAACTTATCGGCTGGCCTTGCCTCCTACCCTCAGGATTCACCCTACATTCCATGTTTCCCTCCTTAAGCCCTTTCGCAGATCCACTCTGTCTAAACCGCAACAAAAACCCTTACCACCTCGAGTAATTGATGGACTTCCTGCCTACACTGTAAATAAGATCTTAGATTCCCGATGGTCTCGTGGATCCCTGCAATACCTAGTGGATTGGGAAGGCTACGGTCCAGAGGAGCGGTCGTGGGTAGCGGAAAGAGATATACTGGATTCAAACCTGATCCGGGATTTCCATCAGAGTTTCCCTAATCGTCCAGCTAGGGCGTCGGGAACCGCCCATAGAGAGGGGGGTAATGTTACGATCCCTGCCTCTCGGCAACGAAAGAGGCAGAAGAAGGCGTAGCCTTAGTTCATCAGTCCACCTATCAGTGTACGCTTTCACCACCACACCTCCGTCTCATCTGGTATTTAAGCATTAGTCTTTCCCTACCCCCTCGCTCAGTATTGTTTCCCTTTAGAGCTACTTAGTTGTGCTACGCCTTCTACCTCCTCGTACTGTTCTTGTTCCGACTTTGGTTTATCCCCTTTTACTACGTCTTTTGGATTACGGCTCGGCTTCGGTTGCTTTCTCCTAGTTTGGTTCTCTGGCTTCCCCTGGACTCTTGGCTCTCTCCTTCGTCTACGGTTTTGGATTACGGTCTGGCTTTGGCTACTCTCTCCCTGTTTGGATCACTGGCTTCCCCTGGACTCTCGGCTCTCTCCTTCGGCTACGGTATTTGGATCACGACTTGTCTCTGTCGGCTCCCGCAAGTGGGTTCACTACTTGGTTTCGGTTTCACTGGCCGAATCCGTAACATTACAAGGAGGACAAACTGGAGTTTTCAAATCAAGACCAAGAATAAATTTGTTTATACGGATCTATCGGTCACATACTGTAAATGTATTTGTAGATTTACAGCCTTATGATCAAACACTGTCCTTTGGCCTCTTTATTGGTCAATTGTAAAACCCAACAGGAATCATACAGGTGGGGTTGGGGGTTTCAGACAGTTTTCAATATGTTTTCTACACACTGCAGGAAATACAATCCAGAAGGAGAAAAGACACACAGTGACAGGGAGGAGTGATGTCACAGCTCTCAGCAGGACAGGAGCAGCAGCAATGGGAGGATGGACAAATGACGAAGGATTGGTGCAGGAGTTTTAATTCTCCTCAGTGCTGGAGACTGGAGACTGAAAAATTCAATTTGTTCAACTCAGATCCATTGGTGACATAGTTATATTACCTTATATATTAATGTATATTATACATAACTGGAAGGTCGAGTGTAAAACTGACAGACAGCAGACAGGAGGGGTTTGTCCTGCAGTTGCTCTCAGACAGTGTCTCCTGTCTGTGTTTCTACATCTGGTCTCCACACAGTTAGAAAGACATAGTGACAGTAAGGAGTGTTGATGGGGCTCTCGATCAATGGAGGAGTTTCAATTCTCCTCAGTGCTGTAGACTAGAGAGAGTCTGTTTCTCTTACCTGAACACCTCACTCCAGCATCATAGACATGAGGAATGCTATACTGTTTCACTACAGTTTTACAACAGTCCCTCAGCGCAGACTCTGACCCGCTGCAGGAAACAGCACCCAACAGGACTGATCCAGACCCTGGTCCAAAGTGAGCTCCTCCTGGTGCTGAAACAGCAGATCCACAGCCCAGCTGTCTGCACACCACTGCAGCATCATCCAGATCCCAGCCAGAGTGACGTACTGTCCCCCACTCTCCACCATGATACACCTCCACTGTCCCCTCACAGGGACTGGCTCCATTCACCAGCCTCACATCAGAACTGCCTGGAGAGAGAGAGATAAATACGCATGACTATGGCTACAGAGGATTGAGACTTTTTCTTCCTGGGTATTGGGAGCTATAGTCCCTATAGTGGACAGGGGACATAAAAACCATAGTGACTATGGCTCTCAGAACACAGACATTAACCACTGTGCTCTGAGAGCTGTGATCAGTACATTGGACAGGGATGTGTGATGTCAGAGTTCTAGGACTTGTGTTCCTGGGTTTCTGGAAGCTGTGGTCACTGCAGTGGACAGTGACTGTCGAGTCAGAAGCCTACATCACTGACACATGGTCTGTTGTATCTGTGTCTCAGGTCCTACAGTATATGTAAAAACTGTATGATACCACTGGCTGCTGCCTGTTTGTCCATATAAGGTAAGAGATTTAAAGTGAGATTTAATGATGTGTCTCTTTACTCAATGTGTTGTATTTGAAAGTGAGACCTTAGAAAACACAAAATAGAAACAGTACAAAAATGTTCACAAACAGATAAGTGCTTTATAGATTGTGCTTAAATATACCATTAATGAACCATTATCTAGTTAAAATATAACTAGATATTTTTTAGATTAAACATTCATTCACTTTCAGTTTGCAGTATGTAATGTTGTTCCCTTATATAGTACAAATCATTTTAATACTGATTTTTTACATTCAGATTTTTTTTCACTTAACAAAGTCTTTTCAGCTTAAAAATGTCAAGATCTATGTTAATATATGACTCACAGAATGAATTCCATTTAAAACACAGCATATTCCAAATGTATAAGATAAGTTTATTGTATGTTTAACTAAAATATGTTTACCAACCATGTTCTTGTGTTTTTGTCCTGAGACATTTTGGTCCTGATTCTCAACTGATGGTGACAGGCAAATTAAATATTTCACTTGTATAATATTAATTAAATATTCAATTTTCATTATCCGGCTTAAAAACTTGCATTTGAGTATGCATTTTTAATGCAGACTCCACAGATTGACTGTTTTATCTGCGTCTTAGGTCCCAAACGTAATAACTGCATGGTAACACTTTGTATGTATGTGGTAAGAGATGAATCACTCTGCTCTGAGTGTCCCATTTGAAAATGAAAATGCAATCAGCACAAAACCTTTATAATAAACAGATGATTTACATACTATACTAAAATATACATTAGCATGTACAGTACCTACTCAATTTCCAGTGAATATTTAACTAGATTTGTTTTTAAACCTTCACATTCAGGAATATTTGGAATATATATTGTTTCCATTATATATGACAATTCATTTGTAGTATCGATTTTGCTTTACATTCATACATTTCTTTTGCTCTGGAGACATGTTAATGTGTGCCTATTGTATTTTTAGCATTTACCTGTTAACTAAGTATACTTAATTTTCATTATCCAAACTTGCATTTTCATTATGAAAGCTTAAAAAACTGCATTATTTATACATTATACACTCCAAATGCACACCACAAAGAAAAAAAAAACACTTATCACACACATCGCAATATAATAAAAAATAATACCCAGCATAAAATAACCTCAAAACACAAAATTATTTAGCTATCAGTGAATCATCAGTCAGATACTATATAAACATTAGTTTCTACACATTATCCTTAACCTTTGCTACAGTACAGCCTCTACGTGTTAAATTATTCTTGTAACACCTCAGTGACTAATAAGACTCCACTTTCTAAAAATAATTGATATTCTGCTTTTTCTGAAGTAGTAAAGAATGCCATATTTACTATAGTACAGCCTGTCCCTTTTAATGTCTAAACACAGCAAACCTGGTGTACATGGTGTACATCAGACGTTGCGTTTCTTTTCTTTAAACCACATGAGACAAAACCACACAAGACAATTTTCCTGTGAGTCTGGTGTTGAGAGGAAATGGGGCTCCTCTGTGTAACCTCTGTGTAAGCTCCTCAGGGCTATAAACCGGCAACCATTAACACATTTCAGAAGAGACAGACGACCCCAGTGATGGAGCTGCAGGAAGAGGCTGTCCTGACGTCTGCTGTCTCTAACACACTAGAGATGAGGAGGTCAGAGCCCCCAGATACACCAGGAGGCTGCTGCAGTGGTGGGGGTGTTAGTGTGAGGAACTGGGACTCTGTCCTCCTTCTGAACGTTCATCAGACTCCATTAACTTTCCGGTCCCCCTGTCTCTCTTAATCAGCTACTGTCTTAAAGTATTAATGTTCAAAATAAGCAGCTCTCTACACTGTAAAAAAAACATAGCTGTACTGTATCTCTTTCATATCCCTCGATCACAAACAATTGTCTTCCTATGTAATATAGCTTCCTCTAAAAAAATACTCCAGGCTGAACAAATCCCATAATCCCAAAGGAAATACCTGCAATTAAATCTCACACAGACACAAGACAGGAACCCCAGACTGTCTGAACACACAAAGAGGAATAATGGCAGCAAAATAAATGGTTCTGAAAAACAAGAAGCTGTAAGACCAAACTAGGGGCTCCTGTTTCATGAAATTACTGTATATAACTAAAACAACAATGGTGCTGACTGTGTTTCACTGACAAGACTTTCACTAACAATCTACTTTTCTAGGAGAGTCAGTGCTATGTAGCAGGACTTGCGTTCTGTACTGGACAGTATTATCACTCTGCCCTGGTGGTATCTGTGTCCAGTAACACCCCATAACAAAGACAGGCTTCCTCAGTAATTAATTTGACAAGATTCTGTGATAAAACTATCCCAGTCTCTAGAAATGCTGCAACAATTATCTAAATATGTCAAATAACCCCTGGCACAAACACACTACTTAATAAAAAAGGTAATTAATAGTCTTCTTATTAACACAGTATGCACAGAAAAGTTCCTACAATTAAATTACTCCACTCTACAAAATGACATAACTACTGTATTATCCAACCTTAAAATGTCCTTGGCTCAAAATACTCCAGTCTTTTACAACACATTTACCTCCAGTGATGTCCCAGTCTCTGATAATTCTCTATTTAACAAACATGATATCAATGATACTACACCTGTGTGACATAATTATTCAGGCTAAAGATCTCACCTTCAGTAGAAATACTTTTCTCTTTCATAAGAGTTCTATCTCTAATTAAGCCACAGTCTGTAATAATAAAATGGAATCTCAATAATACCTCAGTCTTTAACACACTTAGCTCTTTACATACTGTACATCTGACAGTAATAATAAAATGGCTGAGTCCCACTTACTGGCTGAGCTGTGCAGCACCAGGACAGCGAGAGAGAAGATGGACAGGCAGCTCTCCATTGTCATCAGGACAGAGCGCAGCTGAGACCCCTGTCTTCACCCCTGAGCCCACAGGGCAACTGAGACCCCCAGTAACAACACAGCCCCCCGCCCGGCCAATCACACACAGCACTGCCTTTTCAGACTGACAGCAGGAACCTCTCACACAGGCGGGACGGCCAATCACACAGGGCCCTTTCAGTCTTCTCCATATATATCAGAGACACATCACTGTTTCCTCTCCCAGCAGCGCGGAGGAGAGGAGAGACAGGAGCAGCTCTGTGTCTCACTGGAGGAAACACAGATACAGATACAGATACAGATATGACAGACAGCAGGGCTACAGTACAGTCAAATCTCCACCAAACTTTGAGGTTCAATGAAAACTTAAGCTACAGTACTAAGCAAATAAAAAATATGAAATACAATATAAGCATATACATGAGAATTGGATAGTTCTAAAAAAAATGTATTTTGATCATAATAATTATGATATTAACTATTCCCCATCCAAGCACAGAAATGTATAAACATTGCCAACCATTCAATTAGAATTCCAAGCATTCTGGGAATAAAGCACAGTGCCCACCAGAATAACACAATCCAGCGAAGATACCGGAAAAAAAATCAAATTGGAATATCAACCTCACTTTTATTTTTGGCACAAATAATTTCCATAGCTGTGCTGGTGACAAACGGGGGCACTACAGTTTACTTTTCAATTACCCACTAAGGATAGCAGATCACTTCTTCTTCTGAAATTCTTATTTCATTAGACTATAATCAGCCAGTATGATTTTCTCAGTCTGATATCCACGTGACTGAGGGAGCTAGAATATCCCATTTTAGCAATAGAGTGAGATCTTGTCTTGACATATTTATTAATATCACAGACCTCTGAGTGTGTCTGAGGACCAGTACAGGGCTGTTCCTGTCAGAATGGAGGCTGACTCTCAGAGCTCCAGTGTCAGTATGAGGAGAAGCTCTCAGACCTGACTGCTGCCAGAGCCTCTGAGCCTGAGTGGCCATGATCACTGAGCTCCTCAGCAGCTGAGAAAAGCCTCCTGTCTCCTGTGGTCACAGTGTGGTGTGGTTTAGTGGGGGCACAGTCTTCCTGCTATTTGCTTCCTGTAAATACACCTAATCTCCCCTTCAAATCTGTCAACACATGCTGTAATCTGCCCATCTCTCTCTTCTCTTTAACGTCATCCTCTTTCACATGCTAACTGCATTGGCAGGTGATAAGCAGAAATGAAAAAAAGTATGAAAAAGTATTTTTCTCCTTCTTGTTTTCTTATTTTCTTCTTGATCACACACATATAATATTGGCTTTTCTTACATAAATCTCTCTAACTGCCATTACATCATATTCAGTTTTTCCTTTTCTTTTTGATTACAATGAGCAGCTGGAGTAGGATCAATTATGGCTTTAATAACACCATTTGGTTCCGCTTAGAATGAACAAGGTGTTTACTGCTTTTATGAAGCAAGTTGTCTTATTTTATATTTCGTTAAGTTCCCCATGTAGTTGTTCAAAAATGATTTTCCAGAACAATCGCTCATGTTTGAACTAACGTCCTTTCACAAAATTCAGTCTAACCGGCTCATGGTGTACATGTCATCAGGCTGGAAAGAGAAGAAAAGAAACGGTGACACCTCTCTCCTTCTGTTTTCAGCCTGGAATAAACCTCTACTGTGTTCCTTTGCAGCCTACGCATGCTGACGCAGCTGCCCTACTTGAATTAAATGTCGTCGTGACCGGCATTGTGACGTCACACTGGGACGATGCCGTTAAACGAAGTGACTCTGGATTCTTGCTATCAAGCTGTTTACAGCTCAGCGTTACTTCTTAAATGTGACTTCTTTAATATTAGATTCACATGTGAGTCTTCAGTCTTAGCTGTGTGCATTATCTAACTGCCCCTCCCAAAATTGCGTTCTTTGTCCCACGTAATCCCAAATGATTTCCGCTGTTTGGTTTAATTTAAGTGAAAAAAAAAGTTTTCCTCTGTGTTTCGCTTAGCAAAGAAAAGACCAGCTTCGCTGGCTGGAACATACAGGTGACGTACATGTGCCGTCTGTGTTATTGTGACACAAGTGTTAACCCGCTTTGTAACAGCTGACACGTCGAATGCTATTGGCTGCACATATATGAGTGAGCTGTGAGGACAAGGCTCTTATGACACATTTGTTTTTGCAGTTAATGATAACTGGCACATGTTTTTTTTTACAGTACCTAGCGACTCCAGACTCCTAGCGCCAGATGTTTCCGCATAACCGATAAACTAACCCCTATGCCCTCAGCCTTAACTGGCTCAGGCTGTGTTCCCGTTAATCAGTTGCTGCGGAAAAAGCCATGAAGGTCTTTGCGCTGATGTTTCTCTGCTGCAGGGATCTTGTCCATGCGGGTGAGTGCCAAATGTTTTGCTCTTCAAGAAAAGCAGCAAGTTTTAACACCAGCGGCACTTTGGGGGAAATTTGAAAAATTCCCGGTCTGAGTGTTTGTGTCTGTGTCTAAATAATAGACACATAATTTGTGAATTTTGGTAAAACGCCAGGAAATTAACACATTGCAGGTCTTTTTGTCTGTTTCCAAAATAGTAACACCAGCTGTCAGTGGGGAGGATAGCAGAGGGAGGAAGCAATGAGGATAGTTTGGCCAGTTTGGGTTACAGCCCTACTCTTTTTGAGTAACACCCTGTGGTTTTTGATCGTCTCTTCTGAAGCACAGCATCTTTTTACAGTGTAGTATCCCCGTCACTATACTGGGGCATTAGGTCCCACACAAGATCGCAGGGTGAGCTCCCCCTGCTGGCCCCACTAACACCTCTTCCAGAAGCAACTTCAGCTTTCCCAGGAAGTCTCTCACCCAGTTACTGCCCAAACTCATACCTGCTGAGCTTTAGTGGGTTGCTAGTTGTGAGTTGCAGGGTGATATGGCTGCTGGTGTTTTGTAACACTCTAAACACCAGGTTGTTTTGTAGAGCGATGAGCAGGGGGCATGGTTTCTCAGTCAGTTAAAATGTTCTTGTGTCCTGGAAAAAAAAACATTAAGTCACCAATGACTGGTTAACATCCAGTGGTCCAGTTATCAAAATAGGTCGTAAAATCATGGAAGCACCGATTTGCTTAATGACCACTTGATGGCGTGTGTAAAAACCGGTTAACAGCGCTAGTCTTTTTTTTTCAATGTAACACCAGTCTAAAAATTGCTGCTGTACATAGGTGCTGTGTAGCTTGCGCCCTTGATTTTCTGTTTTAAAAATAAAAAAAAATCCCTTTTCCTCTTCATTCCGATAGTTACAATTCTGACAGGCACAGCAGTGTTGGGGTCTGAGAGTTGGAAGTGAAACTCATCAGTTGGGCTAGCAGCTCAGTTAAACGGTTCATATTAAAATGGCCATTAACCGAGTTGAGCTGAAATCTACAGTGACTATATTCTGTTTCTCTATAGATTCTATATACGCCACTATCAGATACACTCTTGCACTGTGCTGGGAATCGGTTCAATTACAAAGAACAGCATAGTGTCCAGCTGGATTTTCAGACATGTTGCAGATCAGGTTGGAACGATCTCTCACTCTTATTCCCTCTGGTTAATCTGGACTCTCCAGATGGGCCAGACCCAGAGTTAGTGGTCAGGGGGATGGTGGGCACTGTCCAGTTCATTCTCCTGTCCTTGTCCTGTTTCCAGACTCGCACTCCCTGTGGTATTTCTTCACTCTCACGATGGGACAGACCCAGATGCCGGAGTTTGTGGCTGTGGGAATGGTGGACGATATCCAGGTGGAATACTACGACAGCGAGATTGGGAAGATCATCTCTTGACGACACTGGCATCCAGGCTCCGAGGTCGAGGAAGCCACGAACAAGGTTCATTCTATGTGGAGTTTGCATGTTCTCCCAGGGACTGCATAGGATTTTTCGGTCTGGTCCAGTTTCCTCCCCATCCTGGTAGCCTGGTTATATTATCACACTGACTTTCCCTCAGACGCCACAGGCCACAGTTTGGAAAGGGATATTTGCAGAGGTGCCTGATCTGTGCGTTGCAGGTCAACGGACCTACCAGGCAGTGGCTGGCTGTGAGTTGGGCGATGACGGTACGGCCCGAAACGAGAGCTGGGACGCTTACGATGACCAGGATGTGATGGTCTACAACATGAAGAGCCACAGCTGGACTCTGCTCATCCCACAAGTAGTCATTGATATGGCACGGCTGCAGGCCACTAAGTTCTTGACAGAGAATTTCTACCAGCCACTGTGTGGCCGGATCCTGAAGAGCTACCTGCTGCAGGAGAGGAACAGGCTGATGAGGAGAGGACAGCTCTTTAGTCTATGTGTATTTCCTCTACAAGTGGCCAGAAACATCCTGAGCTGTTTCCACACTGTAGCACTCTCCCAATGTTGGTGTACTGTCCATCAATTCCCTAATGGAGTGATGATGTTGCTACATTTTTTTTTCCGGTTTCTTTGCTGGAATGTGTTATTCTGGTGGGCACTGTGCTTTATTCACAGAATGCTTGGAATTCTAATTGAATGGTTGGCAAAGTTTACACAGTTCTGTGCTTGGATTTGGAATAGTTAATATCATAATTATTGCTACTGTGGTTTGGGTCAGTGAGCAACAGACAGCAGAATGACCCAGATAGTGGGCACCCCTTTATTTGCATGGCTGTGGCCACACATAGAGGTCAGTGGTATCAGGGCATTAGGGATGTGTAAAAGACCAGTAACAGCTGCCAGTGCGTTTGCTGTAATCAGTGTCCTGTATTTTTCTCTCTTTTCTTTACAACTCAGCATCAGGGCTTAAAGGCAATGTGAAATATAACTGGTAACTGATACAGGGAAGCCAAGGTAGGAGTCATATGATGACAAAACTAGTTACAGTTCATGCATTAAAATAATAAAAGTTTTTTTTTTCTGTACAGCAGAAAGGACAGTTAAAGAAACCTGCAAGCAAGACATTGTGGTAGTCACTGCCTGATGACATAAAAGATCAACTTTCTACGTAAAATACTGTTACTCTTTATTCCCACATGTTGCAGTGAAGCCCAAGGTCAGGGTCTTTCAGAAGAAATCTGGGGTCTCTGGGGGGACAGAAGTGGTCTGCCTGGCCACTGGCTTCTACCCCCGGGCCGTGGAGGTGACCGTGCTGAGAGACGGGCATCCCATCCCAGAGCAGGAGCTGAGAGGGGGGAAGGTGTTGCCCAACGGAGACGGGACCTACCAGCTGAGGAAGAGCCTGAGAGTCAGTGAGGAGGAGCAGAGCGAGAGACGCAACTATCCCTGCAGGGTCCAGCACAGCGGTCTGGACAACAAGATGGAGGTGAACTGGGGTGAGTGAGAGAGAGACCTATCCCGGTCTGGTGATCAGTGCTCTCCTGCACTGTCAGTCTCCTGGATGACTGGGACTTTGGCACAAACTCTCAAGACCTGCACTGCCAGGCCAGACCAGCAGGATGTCCTGAGAGACGCACTGGTGTGTGGACTGTGATCAAACCTTCAGAATAAGAGCTATGTGAACAAGTAACACAGGAGAGTGAACTACTGGAGCTGAGAATCAGCCAGGAATCAATTTGTTTCGGTGTCGATGTGCGGTAAAAAATGCACGACACTTCTCACAGAAATAGAAGACGATGTGTGAGAGAGATTCTCCACAGTTGGATCTCTGTCCCTAAAGACAGAACAGACATTCAGCTGTTGGGCTCAGCTCTGCAGGTTCTTGTTTGACATTGTGACAACCCGGGTGTATATACCAATTCAGCCTCATTCTAGAATGAGCACAGAAAACACTGGATACTAAATCACACACAACGAAACAGACACATACTGTACTCTCATCAAGAGCTCAGTCGTCCCTCTACAGTGTTGACAGATCCAGAGCCCGACGTGAACACTGGGCTCATCGCTGGGGTGGTGATCGGGGTTCTGACTGTGGCTCTGCTGCTGCTCGTTTCTGCCTTTGTCCTCTGGAGGAAGAAACGACAAGGAGAGAGAGGTGAGAAGATCAATATGGACAGCAGACATAAGAGATAGGAGACAGGGTGAGACAGGAGAAAATGAAAAAAAAAATTTGGGGGGGAATTTCTGTTGGATCTGCAATTAAGTTGTTGCAATGTATCTGAGTTGCTTATTATTATACGCAGGTGGGGTTTCATCTGACAGTCCATTAGCTACAACACAGCTCAGATTAGAGCACTTCACTGCTGTCTCACTAACACTGATCTGTGATTTGACATCCTAGGAGCCCAGAGTCCCGGCTGTATGAGCACTGAGGTCAGATACACTGCAGCCCAGGAAGACTGTGATGAGTCCTGACAGTGGGAGGCCTCTCTGACTGTAGGAATGTTATGACATATAATGTAACTATTGTACAATTGCCCGGCAACACAGCTGCCAGCTTGTTGCTGTAAGATAAACACAATAAGTTGTGGGAATGGGGAACAAGCTGCCCAGCCATGTGGTGCAAGACCATAGCCCGGCTTCTGTCAAGACACAACTGGAGGAGGTCCTCTAATCAGGATAGAAGGCTCTTCTCTACACAAAGGGTGGTGGAAGTGTGGAACAAGCTGCCCAGCTAGTTCTCTCTGGGCTTCTGTGTGACCTTCTGACCTCTCCTGTTGTGTCTTGCAGGAAAAGAACAGAGCAACACTTTTTCCAACAGCTCTGGTCCCTGAAGAAGCTGTACAGACAAGGCGAAAAACTCTACATTGTATGGGCAGAGATGTCACAAGGCCTACATTATTTTTTGAAGGATATTTTTTAAATATTAGATATTTTTCATAAGTAAAATGCATCTGACCGGACTGTATTTCCCTATGGAACAGGACATAGAGCACAGGCAGGACAGCGGCAGGAAACCCACTGGAGAATGAAGGTCTGCGTGTTGTACAAGGTGTACTGACACTGTTTGGTCACCGGGAGGCACTGCAGGGGATGCCAATTCAACACCACCGGCCCTGAGCCCCATGATCCAGGTGTCGCTGGTTCGAGCCCGGGTCTTGTTATGAGCCCCTTAAAAGCAAAGGCTTTAGGGGGTAAAGAGCTATGAATCTGATCACCTAAATTCTTAATTACTGATGTGCATAATTAGGCATTTTTACCCTCCTGGTAAGGTCTATGATCAGCAGATGAGACTGCAGGAAAAATCCTGCAGGATTGTGTCTGTGACACCCTGGATAGCTAACCTCTTTTATACTCTTTTAAACTTAATACTCTTTTATATCTTAAGCTAATCTGTATTCTGCTATACATGGGTGTATTCTATAGATGGCTATATCCTATTGATGTACTGGATTACCTCCTGTTACAGCCCAGGTACTATTGGAACTGAGGTGCTATAGGACTTGATTCTCATTGGGCCACCGCTCAACTCTACAGGTTTTTAAACCATGAAGCCTTGATTACAGTATTATAGGAACAAGTAATAGGTCTATTCCATGCTGAAAAGAAAAGAAAGAAAACACATCGTTTGGGCCGTTGAGCCTTCTGACACGTGAAGAAGGCTCCACGGCCCAAACGATGTGTTTTCTTTCTTCTCTTTTCAGCATGGAATAGACCTATTACTTGTTCCTTTGCAGCCTACACATGCTGATGCAGCTACCCACCTGAACTACTACAGTATTATAGGGTCTGTTTTCAACTTGTAACCTAATTAGAGTCTTAGTTTAAGCTAATTAGACTCTAAGTCTCAGTATTATATTTAAGAAAGTCAATAAAAGCTCTGATTCTCTGCATCACTGGCTTGGTGCGTTGTCGTTATTGAAAAGACAAGAGTTCTGGGGAAGCCCAGGGTTCGACCCAATGAGCTGATCAATACAGCTGATCAGAAGAAAGTGTCAAGATGGGTCCTTTGTCTTCACAAAGACCAGTAGCTCTGTAACGCAGCCAAAACCAGCAGCCATTTCACTCTGCAATTCACAACTGGCAACCCACTGAAGCTCCGCAGGTGTGAGTCTGGTCAGTGCCTAGATGGGAGACCTCCTGGGAAAAACTAAGGCTGCTGCTGGAAGAGGTGTAAGTGGGGCCAGCAGAGGATGCTCACCCTGCAGCCCATGTGGGTCCTAATGCCCCAGTAAAGTGATGGGGACAATATACTGTAAACAGGCACTGTCCTTCAGATGAGATGTAAAACCGAGGTCCTGACTCTCTGTGGTCATTAAAGATTCCAGGGTGTTTCTTGAAAGGAGCAGGGGTGTAACCCTGGCATCCTGGCCAAATTTCCCATTGGCCGCTTACCAATCATGGCCTCCTATTAATCACCATCTATGACCTGGCTTCATCACTCTGCTCTCCTCCACACTGATAGCTGGTGTGGGGGGAGCGTTCTGACGCAGTATGGCTGCCTGTCGCATCATTCAGGTGGGACTGCACACTGGTGGTGGTGGGATTCCCCATTACCTGTGAGCGCTTTAAGTGGAGTGTCCAGAAAAGCATTTCTTATTATTATTACTGAACTTGAAGGTACTAATATGTACTTCTGTGCCTGCAGGCCTTGTGGGTTTTATGAGAAATTGGTCCCGCTGAATAAAAAGAGGCTGTTTTGAGAAACAGGATGCAGAGCGGTTGCTAAACAAGGTGAGGATGCAGCTGTTGAGCCGTTGAGCCAGTTACATCAGAAACACGCATTGCTGGGCAGGGAGCCCGCTCTCGGCTCCACAGCGACCCCCAGTGGACAGAGAGGTAAGGTGAAACCCCAGTCCGGCTTGAAGAGGATGACGGGATGCTCAGGAAGACACCTTGCGTGACGGAGAGTTTTTCCTCAGGTTTTAACAGAACGTCAAATAATACAAAGGAGAAAAGTGATCCAAAAAGGCAAGTGAAAATAAAAACACACAAAACACTATTCTGCCAGAGGTAATGAAAAATCTGAATACAATAACTTAAGATTTTTACATACATCAGATGTGTTATTTTTACCATTTTTAAAGGAGTTCAAGTAATATTTTGCATTTCTGTCTTACACGCCTTAAAGCATGGAGAAGTTTTAGACCATTTTGTATTGCAAATGTGATATTTACCTGTTATTAATAACACATTAATTGGAAAAAAACATTTTCTTTTCCATATTATAGCTCACAAAGTATAAGAACTATGTTGTTATAAGAACTAATAACTATAACACCTAATAACATATCAATGTCCTTACATCTGGCATTCACATTTAAATGCTTAAAGATAAAGCTTTACTAAATCTATCTAAACAACTTTGTATATATATAAACAGCTCAAAATAAATGTCAGAGTTCTTTTCCTTGCCTTACATAAATCATCTTATTCATAAAACCTAGGACGAGTTTTAAATGTGATTTATTTTACCTTGTTTGTAAGGCAGTATAAGTCAGAAGTTGTCCAAACTAATTCCCAGATAATGTTTTAAACAGTGTTCCCAGAAGATACACAGGGAGGATTGAAGGAGTGTTGACATGGATTCTTTATGTGGTTATTGTTGTCGTTTTGTCTTCTTTTCCATACCTTCCAAAAATACATTAATTGTAAAATCTGGAATACTGACAGTTAAAAATTTACTTTGAAGAAACTCCCAGCTTTCTCAGGGATCAAAGACTGGAACCTGTCCAAAAATTCAGTGGATTGAAATTGGGAATCACTTTGCATAGAGAATTATTGTTTTGAATATATTGTAATGGAAAGTTACTGAAGAAAAGTTTTATCCTAAAAATGTCGTGCACGGGCAGAGCTGTGTTGTAAAAGCAGTTGGATTCTATGAACAAAGTGAGATTGTACCTCAGCGAGTCAAGGGCACAGGATGTTCTAAGAATATGTATATCTCTGCCCCAGCAAAAAAGGCAGATACAAAACTGCACGTACAGTAGCTGTCTTCTCTGTCCTTCAAGGCTGCCTGTCTTTGTATTACAAACCAACTATAATGAAGTAAGAAAGTTGAGGTGTTGCATCAGCTAAGTGTATAAAATAAGGGACCTTTCTCTATTTTACTTTGAAATCAGCTCCCACTTGCTGCACAGACTAGTGGTTGCTGTCTTTCCCTATTGCGCAATATGAATAAATGCCTTACTGAGTGAATGAGAACACCTCTCCTGGCTCTTCTTTGATAAAGATTCCACGACAATATAGTTTCTAATTTCAGTTGATTTTGAAAGTTATATTTTAGTTACAAAATTCTAATATGTTCAAATTCAGTTCTCGTCCTACTTTACTACAGAGAATCAAGAAGGTCTTTGTGCTGATACTTGCTTTGGCGCTGATACTCTGCTTTGGCGATCTGGTCAATGCGGTTAGCACAACGTTTTGTTTTTCAATGTCTTTCGATTACGGTTTGACTTCCAGCTTTCGTCTCTGTGTGCGCGAAGTTCACACTCGGCGTGTTCGCGTGAGTCTTGGTGAAAGAAACGCGCATTGTGAAATTCACACATCACAGCTCTTTTGGAGATCGGAAGTTCTCAGTATAAGAGCAGCCAGAACTCGCTTGGAATATTTTCCCTGTATCATTGGCCGGGGGTATTTTTTTAAACAGACCTGTGGGCCCCATTGGTCCATAAAAATGTTGAATAGTTTGTGAACCAATGATTGGTTAGATGCAATGGTTTCGCAGTTCAAATTTATTTTAGCGGATGCATTGGGTGATCTCGGGTACAAGTTTACAGTAGCCGGCCTCAAAATGTGCGGTAGAAAATATGATAGTGGGGCACAAGAACGAAAAGCACAGCGGTAAAAAGAGCAGTGTGAGCAGGATCGACATAAAAAGATCCCCAGATTGACTGGTTATTTCAAGTTTGCTGAGCCTGACCCCCATCCTGGGTTTGCGGCTAACATTGCAGCCAGTGCTACAACAACCGCGGTTGAGAAGTTAGCTGCAGCGAGCTCTGGCCGAGGCGCAGTCTACATCCACGCCGCTCATGAGGACGAGCAGCTCCCGCAACGGAGTCACAGGAACACGAGTCAGAGGCAGAGCCGTCCGAAACGCCACCATCTCCACAAGACCCACGAGCCGTGTCTGGGCCGCCGCCATGGCTGTTGCACCTGCTGCCGTGGAGCTAACAGAGGCCGAAACACCCGCTCCCGCTTCCTAAAGCTCGGACCCAGCATGCTGGGGTAAAATAGATTTAGGCCATACGTGGCTAAATTGGGTCCAAAATCGTGTCAAAACCTATTTTTTGCGGCTCTGCAGCATCAGAAAGACAACATAAGAGGTATTTCTCTAAAACCCTCTTCAAAAGAAAACTCAGAAATGACGAGTAAATTATCTGGGGACAGTGATAAGGTCAGTCCGGACTGACCATAGGCTATAGAGACTGGAAAAGAGCAGCTGCACGCTTGGCTGAACACGAAGTGTCGGAGAGCCCTAGGAAGGCTATGGTTGTATACGTTATGCACTGGGCTGATAATGGTCTAATAGATTCAGAACTAAAGACAGTTCGACAACGAATATGAGTATTGGACTAAAATCTTGAAAAGGGTGGTTACAGTGGTGAAGGTTTTAGCAGAGCAAGGGCTGCCTTTACAAATAATTGCTACAATACATAGAATACAGTGTATACAATACATTGGTAATCGTTAAATAATTCCTAGAATCCATTTTGTGAGATAATGCAAAACGATTTCAAATTTACAAAAAATATATCTAACGTTAAATGTAATGATTGAGGGGTATTTCCTAGTGCACTAATAAAAAAAATAATGCTCAGATGTAAGCTATTTTACATTTATTTTAGAGGAGTTAGAACTCATTTTCTGTAACCAAATGTTTTTCACTTTAACAATGATTAGTAGCTTATGTTGATCGAGGAAAGCCTGGAATTGCAGTGTGAAAGATGACATAACTTGATCTCTTTGTAGCCAGAGCACAGGGCAGACCTGGCAGGTTAATATTTGTCTTTTAAAAGGAACTAATATGAATTATAGGAATTAATATCAAGTCCTGCTATTTCACAATGTTTCAAAGGTGAATCACCTAAATAGATTTACTGTATATAGATATAAAACCCATATATATACAGTATAGGCTACTATAATATATACAGAATTTTAACTGAACAAAATGTTACAATCTTTTTGCATTCAGCTATAAATTTATTTCCCTTTTAAACCTACAAAACTGTGTGCATTATTCTCAAATTAATTCCAAATAGAACGTGAATATAGTCTGAAGATGTTACATAACAGTGCCCACCTACGACCAGACAAAACTACAGCAAGTGATTGTAAGAAACATGCCAGACACCGGAAGCAGTTTTTTAATAATCCATTTCCAATAAAATATTTGTACCATAACATTTCAGTCCCTTTCTTTCGACGTAATTACAAAAACTGCAGACCCTTAAAAACATAAAAATGACCTCTCCACGGAAATGGTCTTTGCAGTAAAAAAAGTGATACCCTATTATGTTACTAAAGGAAAATCACTTTACAATAAATAAGCATAACCTGTCTGTTCCCCCGGTTTAAAAGAGTGATGCAAACATGATCATCCAACTGTATATACCTGCAAGACATTGTACTTTGTGAAATGTTAAGCTGTGAACCTGAAATCAGTGAACACCTGTTCCTTCAGAAATCAAAGCACTTTTCCAAAACACACAGCCGAATTAGTCTTCATTTATTAATTGCACCTTAATTAACCCAGGCGATTTGTTTTACTGTCGAAATTGCCAGTCTTCTTTTGGAGATTTGAGAGCCAGTGTCCTACAGATCTCCATGGTCATGATTGTGTTTAAATCTGAGCTCAGACTTGTGACTCTGAAAGGATGTCCCTGGAGTCGAGAGCAGTACTGTTGGACATGCACACCCACCCCACGTGGGCTGAAGATGGTCTTTATTCTTCTGTCGTCACCACAGGCTAGTATGGCCCAAATCACAAGGTGGACGCCTTTATGCACTTCTTACCCTACTTAACTCTGAAAAGGGATGCTTCTTTTTCTGCAATGATTTAAAAGGCACTACAGAGCCTTGCTCTGCAGAAGAGCCGCCCTGCTGCTTCGACAGCTGACCTCCGTGAGATCCGTGCTCTGTTCATGTCAGCTCAGTACAAGTTGGAGTTGGACTGCTTCTCCAGAAAGCGCCACTTGAGCATTGTCAGCGCTCCCGGCAGTGACAGCGGTCATGACAGCACACGTGGACTTGCGATTCACCAGCACAGAGGGCGAGAAACGCGTGTCCCGAACAAAGAAAAGAGTCCGAAGTGAAAAGGGAAAGCCTGGGGCACCTCCTGCTGATAGCTCCAGAAAGAACTGACAGCAGCAGAGCGTTTATGCTCCAAGCACTAACCAGGCAGGAGCTTGCTTACCTGAAACAACTGCTCCGCTACTGCCATGCACAAGCCCCATGTAAGTGATGTGAATGAATAGCGCTTTACGATGCAGTGCATTTCAATCAGAGAACAGGAGAGACTTGTTTACGCCAAGAGTGGTCAAAGTATGGAACAGTTTGCCAGGCCCGTTGCTGGAGTAGATATCCTGGCCTCGTGATGAGATCCTGGGCTCACTAAGAAGCTCCCGGTGGTTTGCAATCTTTATGTTATTTTGAGCTGCTTTGGAATTGACGAAAAGCTCGTCTTTGTCTCTCTGCACAGCCAAATTGCAAATTATCAGCAATTTGGTACGAGATGCCATGAAGGCACCAGAAATACATTGGAAACAAATGGCCTCTCTCTAGGGATCTTTAAGCAGTAGAGATACATGCGAAAAGAGGTGGCTTTTTTCCTCCCGGTTTTGAACCAGGGAAGCTTTCGCATGTTAGGCGAATGTGATAACCAGTACACTATGGAAAGCTGCGGGCACTGCTTTTGCTGCTGGCTCTTGTTGTGAATGCAAGGAGCTGTGTTTTTTTAATCTCACGCCATGCATCATTAACCAAAAGTGCCAGTGCATTTTTCATTATGTCACTTGAGCAGTGTGGGGGCTCCAGAGGGACTTGGAGACACGAAGGGTCTAGTTTGCGTATCGGGCAGAGAAAAGGACGCATTACTTTAGGCAGGGGACACTGGAGAGAGGAACAAAGGGCACAATGACAACAGTGTTTCAGCTGCGCATGCAGGAGCTCTCCCACCGCCAGCTCTGGCCTTCGAGTGTTTCAGCATGAGCACACCCACCAAGAGGAGCGGTAGAGTGGTACAGGAATGCATGCGACGTCCAGGAAAGGATTAGCAACAGCACCGCACTGGGTGTCCAGGCATGAAAAAATTGCCACAATTTAGGTTCTGACATGTGGAGGTGTGAGGGGTTGCTGAGCCAGTTTGGACCAGACGTTGGGTGGAGGAGGGAGCAGGGAAGCAAACACCTGAAGTTCTGCACAATCACAGCTCTCTAACACCCCTAACATCTGCTCAATAATCTACTGAACATACCTGCCCCTCACAGAATCAGTGGAAAAGCCCCCGAGTGGGAGTAATGGAAGGCACAAGAGCACAGCTCTCTAACGCCCCTAATCCCTAGTGGCTGACAGGAGGCACAAGAGATAGGGGTCTTCTCTTCCTCTCACGAACTGTGGGACACAGCAGACACACGGAAGGCTCTGCAGCGCCATTTTTGTAAAAATGCAGTTGTGTCGTATGACATAGTCCAGCTCCTTGCACCTCTGGGGCAGAAACGTCAGCCTCAGACGTTCCCACAGCCATGCCGGCTCGAAGTGGGGGGAGATTTTTCCCCAAACCACCTCAGAGACTGGCACCCTGAACTGTTCTGCCACAATCAGCCTGTGGAACACGCTGGTTGGGGCACCCCATTAGGTCCCCAGACTTAACCATCAACCACCAGTCACAGCTTCTCCAGCCAGCTGTCTGGGAGGCTGAGCTTGAGCTGCTCAAATTCCTGGCAGATCTTACTGCCAGACAGCTCATCGTCAACCTCCCGCACAGTGTCGACAATAGCCTGAGCAGGCAGAAAGCCGTCCTTTATTTTGTAAAAAAAGATCCATGTACTTAGACAATCCAACATCATAACAAAGTCTATTCCATCGATACCCAATCAGGGTGGTTGAGGAAAAGAGGCTGCTACAGCAGCTGGGCCCTCGTCTTCAGCATGTAGGAGACAGGCTGCAAGACGAACTCCCCCATGCCTGCAAGACTTCCCTGTAAAAGGGGGGCAGATGTTTCACCAGCCCTGGACTCATCAGAAGAGCCTTCCACCCCACGCCCCCACAGGTCTTGAGGTGACGCCCCATACAGATCTTCCAGACGCTATGATTATCCGTGTCAAGGAACCTCTTCAGCTTCAGGCTGACATCAGACAGCCCCAGCCCACCCCTGGAGACTTCTCCAATAACGGTGTTGTAGGCAACCCATGGAGGTTCCCCCCCGACACGAAGCATTTGCATTTGGATTTGAGGACTTTGCATTTGTGAAGGAGAAAAGAGCAGACCGAAATCTTCTATGTGATATTGTACGAGAGACTTGTAACTTCTTCACTGGACCATGTGAGTCAAAACTGCTTAATATTGTATATGTTAATAGTCTGGATATGCATGCAAGGGAGAAATTCCTCTCTGTTGCACAGAAAAGTAGTGTGTCTCCCATATTGTGCTGGTTATGTCCTTTTCCCTCTTCTACATGGAATAGAACATAATCCTGTTCCATGAAGTAGTTGCAACTTTGCTTCTGTCTGCTCTTTTCTCATGGTTAAGTTTAAATTTTAAAGTTTGTGTGGAATTGCTTGTAGTGAATACCATCTAACACCAAATGTATACATAAAGCAGAATGTTTATTATTGAATTATGTGTTTCATTGAGTATAATCATTATAAGCGAACACAAGTGTAGTAATCAGCACCACAATCTGAATTAAGACTCAAAATTAAAATGTGTCTGTTTCAGGTGATGTGGACACGCGCTGTTTGGATAGAGCAGGAGGGGGAGGTTGAGGTCCTGCCCTCAAACTGGGTGGAAGCCCGAAGAGAATATGTGTGGTGGCTGAATGATCCAAAGCAGGCCACAAAACTATACAAAGAGAAGGCCAACCCTAATAAAGATACAGATGCAGCCATTCAAAGTGCACGGTACAGACACGTACCGGAGGTAATTGGCTACGGCGTCACGCATCGTGACGCAAGATGACGCGGGGTACCGCGGTACGTGATTGGTTGACCGACAGGTTCACTCGTGGTCCGTTGGTCTGTTGTAGAAAGATTTACAGTAAACATCTTTACTGTGCCCGTTGTAGTATTGAATATTCATATGGAATTTTACCACTGAAGGGAAATCTTAGTAGCTGAGCATAAAAAGAATAGGAGCATACTGCAACACGTGTGAAGGCCATAAACGATATTAATTTTGGAACATAAACATACAGTATATGGCTGGTCTCGGTACTTTAAAGAAAACATACACGAAACATGGTTTCATTATGAACAGTATCGGTCTTGAGATATGTTTAACTAGATTTACAGTATTTGAGAGGTATGTCTTGACAATGATACTACGTAAATACTGCTCACGTATATGTTTCTAGGTTTATATTATGCATTTCATACGGTCAAATTACTTTTGAGCAACTGATAAGAAGCGCGAAACGGTATGCCCAGGGCGTTTTAGTTTTCGTTTTGTTTTAATGCAGTGCAGTGGATTGATTAGAGGTATCAAGTACATACAAGTCATTTTTTAAATGTTGTAGTTCGTCTTGTAAAAATGTTACGAGTACATCATCTGTCAACAATTACACAGGTTCTGTTTCCATATTGCGGATTTTGGTTACGTAATATTATTTTCTAATTTCACGTTGTGAATATATGATTTGGGCAAACAGAGCCGCAAAGAAGTACATTATGGGTTGTTGTTTGTTTTTTTTGCAGTTTTATCTAGAACAAGCGATGCTTAAACCTTTGTCTGATTCTTGTGAAACTATCCACACAACAGTTACCTAGGAGTTGACTTCAGTGATGTCACTGATGGGATGTTTCTAAAAATCCATCCACTGTAAAACGTCTTCTCCACTTGTCCTGCATATGTATTCGCTAATGAAGCTGTGTGTTCTGAGCCTGGTTCTCTACATTTCTGTATGAACCAGCTTAGAGGGCTAAAGACAGCTTGTGTTTAAATTGAGTATAAGGTAATTTATGCTTCTAAAGTCATGGTCAGCATTTATTATTGTACTGTGCTGTAAACTTCTTCTGTGCCTAATTACATTATTTTATAGCTTTATCAAATCTGTACATTGTCTGTCGATAATGTTTCTGTAGTGCTTTTTCAGCCCTCAGCATGTGACTGTGCTGGTGGCGCTGTGGGTTAGGTTCCTGACTTCCATTTCACATGGTCTGTGATTGAATCCTGTGGAACTATGACTATTTCTTAACAAACATTTCTTTGAAAAAATGAAACGTGTTTCCCTTGGTCAGAGATTAAATAAAACCTCACTCGCACCAAACAAATGTATATTTCGAAATATCATAACATGATCGAATTTAAGTCTTTTTAATAACAATGAATAGTCACCTATGTGTTACAAAATAAACATTTATATTGATTTGAATCGCGTTTTGATTTAAATCGTAAACGTGTGTTTAAATATATGTGTTTAAAGGCGATATACTGTATAAAAGCACTGATTCTTATGGAATGTGTTCCGCCGGGGATTCAAAAATTTTTTTTTTAATCACGTATCTAAAAGCAGTATAACTTTGTTCATGCACATCATTATACAGTATCTCATTTTGTATTTCTATAAAAAAAATTTGTTTGCCCAGCCACTATTGTTGTTATTGTTTTTATCCTGTAAAGCGCTTTGAGGAGCACAGCTTTCTCACCACTTAGATTACTTTTTGACACCATCCTTACACAAAGCAGAAACTGATTGTATTTTCCGATGACATACAAGTGCAAAGATTACAGATTTTAATCGTCTTTTTTCTGAACCAGGGAAAATCTGATCATGTTTCTCTATAACAATAATAAAAAAACTTTATTTTACATATCACCTTTAAAAGTGGCATCTCAAAACAATACAGTAGATGTAAACCACAGATTACAAAGTAAATACCCAGACAAACGCAAACGCGTTTTTAATAAAATGCTTTCATTCATTCAACAGAGAGAGAGCGTAAAACCTGGGTGTAACAGCTGTTCCTTTTTCTGATCACTCGCTCTCTGGATAAACGTCTCGCCTGTCCAGTTCTTTGTTTTCCTAATTTGCTGATTATGCCTGCTGCGATCCACTCCTACCCTCACACCTAAAGAAGACTATTTAAAATTTATTTGCGCATCCTTAAGGTGATATCACATAAAAGTGATACGTAAAATAATGTTTTTATATTGTTGTTATAGAGAAACATGATCAGATTTTCCCCGGTTCAGAAAAAAAGATCTAAAGTATACTAGTTAAGAAAAATAAATCTAAACGGGGAGAAAGCTATGCTGAAAGTTTATTAAGATACTTAGAAGACAAAGATATCAATTTATTTTAGTCAAAATTTTATATATCACCTTTAAAAGTGGAATCTCAAAGCAAAGTAAATACCCAACACTGATTGTACCCATCTGTCATGCTAATAAAACACCTTGAATTGAATTGAATTGAATTGAGGGAGAGAGGGGGGGAGGGCGAGCGAGATAACCAGGACGTAAGGCAAATAAGATACACTCCACAGGCATTCACAACAGCAACATATGGAACGTTTGCACATATAGTTAAGTTATTACTTGGTTTTCAAAGTGCAATGAAATACAATATTGTTGTTGTTGCTGTTCTTGTTGTATTTATCCTGTAAAGCATTTTGAGAAGCCACCTTTAAAGGCGATATATACTGTAAAAGCGCTGATTCTTATGGAATGTGTTCCGCCGGGGATTCAAGTTTTTTTTATTTTTTTTTTAATCGCGTATCTAAGGAAATCTCAGTATAACTTTGTTCATGAACAAACAGTGGCATGTTACATTATTAATTTGGGTGTCTTAATTTGATGTATCTAAAGCAGTGAACTACTGTAGGTGTAACATAACATTCAGAAATACAATAATGTAACCGGGCATCCATATGAATCAAGTAACAGGTTTATTCCATACTGAAAAAAAGAAGAAAGAAAACACATTCCATAAGAATTGACTGAGCTCTGCTCTGTACCACGCAATGATCCCCCCAGAGTCTCTGCCCCGGGTTATTTGGGTTTTTAGACAGAGGGTAAAAAACTCTCTCTCTGGCTTGACCTCCCCCTCCCTGTGTATTGTCTGTTTTTTTGTTAACAAGGCTCGCCAGCTAATGTGAATCGAAACCTTTCTAGCTTTTAAAGTCGTGCGATGTGTAAGCCACAATTTCTCAAATAGAGAAAAAAGAGCTGACTGACAAGATTTAAGATGTGGCTGTCAATGTTGGATTAAAAAAAAACACATTGCCCGACGTTTGTTGCATTGCTTGAAAAATAACTTTATTTCGAGAGACTAGATAAGTAATTCAAGTGTTTTTTTAACTTCCTGAAAAACAACGAATAATTTAACTATATGTGCAAACGTTTTATGATATGTCGCTGTTGTGAATGTCTGTGGACATGTGCTGGCTGGACAGGAGGCTCTACTGTACACAGAGAGGGGCGGGAGGAGGGGACAAGCCGATAAATACTCTTAGAGTTTGATTAATAGGGAATATAATACACAAATATAGTACTAAAAATAAGATACACTCTACAGACATTCACAACGGCGACTGTCAGAAGATAGGACACAGCGGCTCAGGCACCCGCTGAATGGAAAAGGGGCACTTTAATGTTCTGTATGGCTAATACTAAAGCCAATACTAATATTCAATACTTTAATATTCTTTTCTGTATGTTTAACAATAGTGGGTTACTGGCCTAATTCATCCCTGCTCCCGTTGTTAGGTGTTAATGTGTTGTTAAGTGTGAATTTGTACTTGTTTCCCTGAGGTCTGGCTTTTTTTCTGGAAAACCATAACTCTGGTCTTGTCCAGATTGACTGTCGGCGCCCAGGTCTGACAGTGCTGCTCCAGCAGTGCCAGGTTCTGGCGCAGCCTCTGTTCTGTGGGCAACAGCGGGACCAGGTCGTCTGCAAAGAGCAGGAACTCGATTTCCATAATTAATGCAGATCAGTAAATCAAGGGACAAAACAACTATTGCTCCCGGGTTCTCAATGGGCTTTGACGTGCTAATGCGTTGGTTTAACAGTCCGGGTGTGGCAAGCCTCTACTGTTTAACCTTTAACTGTTTTTCCATCTACTGTATTGCTTTGAGATGCCACTTTTAAAGGTGATATGTAAAATAAAGTTTTTCATTATTGTTATAGAGAAACATGATCAGATTTTCCCTGGTTCAGAAAAAAAGATCTAAAGTGCTACACCTAGCTTTCTTATTTCGATGTATTTAAAGCAGTGAACTACTGTAGGTGTAACATAACATTCAGAAATACAATCGAGAATAGTTTTGTGGTGTTTGTTTAGATGAAACGTTCCTAAAACGTATAATGTAACAAAATTAAAGACGATTAAAATCTGTAATCTTTCCACTTGTACTGTATGTCATCGGAAAGTTTCTCCTTTGTGTAAGGATGGTATCAAAAAGTAATCTTAAGTGGTGAGAAAGCTGTGCTCAATGTATTTGAGGGACTTAAAAGTAAAAGGAGATGCTTCATATTGCTTGACTAATTTTAAAAACTAAGTTATAAATGCAGTTATAAATCCCTCGGTGCTGCGCCGGGTGTAAATATCAAAATATACATTCATCCCGGGCAGAGGCCGAAGAGCGCCCGGCTGGGGTGCGCAGGGAAGAGCAGGACAGGAGTGAAAGGCGGGGTTTAGGGAGGCGTCCAGTCTGGGCAGGTATAGATTACACTTTTCTAAAACGTATTTGAAAAATAAAAACGATTACAATCTAATCCTTCCACGTTTGATCCCAAAATCCCAAGAAAAATAAATCTAAACGGGTAGAAAGCTATGCTGAAAGTTTATTAAGATACTTAGAAGACAAAGATACAGTATCAATTTATGTTGCATTAGCCTGATTATGATTAAAAAAACACATATAATTAAACACGCGTTTGTGATTTAAATCAAAACACGATTTAAATCAATATAAATGTTTATATTGTAACGCATACTGTCCAGCCTCCATTTCTATATAAAATTGTACTCTATTACACACACACACAATAGAAGCAGGAAGCAGGGACCGTTGTCAGAAGGGAAGAAGGTGACTATTCATTGTTATCAAAAATGACTTAGAATCGATCATGTTGTGATATTTTGAAATATAAAAGTCAATTGATTGTCCATAATATTGCTATTGTATTTTTTCGAAGAAATGTTTGTTAAAAGAAAAGTCCAGCACCAGCTGGATTTAAACACACAACCCGTGAGTTGGTAATCGGGCACGTAGACCAGTGGGCTACAAGGGAAGTCACATGAAGAGAGTTGAATGATAAGTGTCGCATTTTAAATCATTTTTGTAGTTAGAAATTATGAAACGCCCTGTTAAAAGCAAGGGAGTTTTTATGCCCGTTGAAGTAAAACAAAATGCCTGACAAAGTATGGCTTGGACAGATTCCAAGTGCTTGTACAAATGTGCTAAAGAAATTATACTTTGAGTATACAGCTTGTCCAAAGTCATTCATTATTAATACTATTAGTAATATCTTCGGTAAAGGCTTTGATGCATAAATATTTCTGATAAAGGTAGGTTGTGTACTTTTGTCCAACCGAGCAATCATGCTTTCATAAAATATACCAACATTTTAATGACTGATGATTAACATGCTGTAATACACAGGTCAAAATTAAAAGCTCAAATGCTGTACATGAGAGGTTAAGCTCCCCCTGGAGGTTTTACAAGGTGACGCCGGATACTTTCCGGCATGACGTCAAATGACGCGATTAACCGCGTGATACTGCGTGATACCGCGACACGCCCACCGGGGTATGCCGCGAAATGCCCCACCCATTTTGAATGGCTGCATCTGTACATATTTTTCAGGTGTGAATGTGTATTTTCAGAATAAATTTCAAAACTAAATCATTGGCTTGGTTTACTAGTATTCTTACTGTCATGTTCTTTACCACCCCTGGGTGCTATAGGTGGACTGGTGTCACATTATGGGCTATACTCTGCTTTGCACCCACTGCTTGCCAGGATTGTTCCAGTTCCACCACAACCCTGAATCGAGTGGATGGGTATATTAATGTATATTAATCATCTTACATATTCCTGTTCTTCACTCTATAGGCGTCCTCTCACGAGGCACCAGTAAATGTAGGGGTTTTGTGCTTAACTGGGACAATTATTAATTATAGCAGCAAGTCACAAAACTTATTCTTTTGATGGCTATTAGAATCAACCTTGCAGGATAACTCAAACAACGCACACACGCAGATACTAATACACAACAATACATTTATTAATACAAAAAATGTGCATAAACATAACAGATCTTATAGAGGGGGTTAGCAGTATACAAAAGGTATATATTCAATCACGAAGAGTTACAAACCAAGAGGGACATACATTCCATATATCATTCATTTAGACCATTTTGTAAATGAACTTTGTTACAACTTGTACATTAGATACTCAAAAGCAAGTACATGACTCATAGGAATTAAATTGCTATCAACTCAGGTTGAGGTAACAATTGAATTCTCGAGCTGTAATGCAGAAAGTTGAATACTCATCCGCTCTATGGGGATTCAGATCTCCCGCGGATGCAAAGAAGCAGTGGCAGGCTGTTGCCGTGTCCAATCGGTGCTCTCTGGCCTGGTGCAAGGCAGTGCTGGTTCGACTTGAGAGAAGGAGAAGGAGGGAGAGATTTCTGCTGAGGTGCGCTGCTGATGCTCTCTGAAGACCTGTGTTGGCTGAAACTAGCAGAGTTTGCACACAGAAAAGTCACACTCTTTAGACAGGAATAAGACCGGTTCGTTCCCGATGTAGCGCGAGTCCTGAATACTGATATTCAGCTGTCCACAGTTCCAACCGTAGTTCACTCGTTGATCAGGTGAGCATTCGCGGTGGGTTCACGAGGCTTGCTGCTGGGCTAACCTCGGGTGGATCCTTTGGTTACACGCTGGCAACCTCCATTCTCAACTCTTAGAACAAGGAAAAGTCCTGGCACTGGGACACACTGGCCATTACGTGACTGTCTGAGCCGAGTCTGAGGATGTCCAGGAGGAGCTGGAGTTGTACCTGGAGGAACTACGGTCGCTCATTGGTTGAAAGTTCGTTGGGCATTCAAGAATCATTTCGTGACTTACTGCTACAATTAACAATTGTCCCGGGAAATGCACAAACCCCTACAGTTATTGGTGCCCCGTGTGAGGATGAGTAACCATGAACTCTGACCTTGGGGTTGTAAACCACTTGGGATGAGACTCTCCCTTGGAATCTCCCAGACAGCAAGGCACCAGCGATGACCATTCACGTGTCTCAGCTTTGGGAGTTGTTCCTTATCAGAACACACTGTCAGCTAGAAAAACACCTTAAATGTGAACCAAATGGAATCGCCTCTCTGTGTCCAGCACCACTTGAGATGAGGGAGAGAGAGACTGGCAAGGGAGCAGCAAACTTAATTCCTGTGTTTTTAATAAACCTTGCCGCTACAACGGTCTCTCTCCTGAGTGAATGCGCTGGTGGGTTTTTAAGTCACTTGACAGACAAAACTCTTCCCAAACTGACTGCAGCTGAACGTTCTCTCTCCTGTGTGAATGTGCTGGTGGGTTTTTAAGCCACCTGACCGACTAAAACTCTTCCCACACTGTCTGCAGCTGAATGGTCTCTCTCCTGTGTGAATGCGCTGGTGGGCTATTAAGGTACTTGACTGACTAAAACTCTTCCCACACTGACTGCAGCTGAACAGTCTCTCTCCTGTGTGAATGCGCTGGTGGGTTTTTAAGTTACTTGACTGACTAAAACTCTTCCCACACTGACTGCAGGTGAACGGTCTCTCTGCCGTGTGAATGCGCTGGTGGGTTTTTAAGTTATTTGATTGACTAAAACTCTTCCCACACTGACTGCAGCTGAATGGTCTCTCTCCTGTGTGACTGCACTGGTGGTCTATTAAGTTACTTGACTGACTAAAACTCTTCCCACACTGACTGCAGCTGAACAGTCTCTCTCCTATGTGAATGCGCTGGTGGGTTTTTAAGTTACTTGATGGACTAAAACTCTTCCCACACTGACTGCAGCTGAATGGTCTCTCGCCTGTGTGAATGGGGTGATGCCTTTTTAAGTGACTTGCCTGACTAAAACTCTTCCCACACTGACTGCAGCTGAAAGGTCTCTCTCCTGTGTGAATGCGCTGGTGGTCTATTAAGTTACTTGACTTACTAAAACTCTTCCCACAATGACTGCAGCTGAAAGGTCTCTCTGCTGTGTGAAGGTGCTGGTAGGGTTTTGAAATGCTAGACTGACAGAAAAGCTGCTCCTCCCCGTGCCATAATGGCAGTTTGTCCACTCCATCTGAGCAAGGCCTTGAGTGATTCTTCCTCATCCTCTGATCGTGCTGGAGTCTCTTATTCTGCAAATGCTCCATGGAATGGCCTTGCTCTGTGTGCTGAAACAGAGCTGTGTTTTCTCCACCGTGACCTTCAGTGTGCTGCTCAGCAGTGTGAATCATCTGGGGCTCCTTCTCCAGCTCTCTGACACTTAAGCCGTCCAGTTCATTCAGCTGTTTCTCTCTTTGCCCAAGAACAGACATACTCTCCCATTCATTAAAACTTTCAACAATTTTCTCAGTAACCAGATTATTAAACCTGTGTGTAAACTCAACAGAATCTAAGGGATCATATGATTGTTTTAGACTGTGCAATGACAGTCTCTCCACTTGAACAGAACAAGGCCTAATTCTTATCAAGGCCTGTAGGAGCTGCTGTTGCTCCTCCCTGTACTGACTCTTCTCAGTGTGCTGTGACTCAGTACTTTTCTCTTTACCAGACACATCAGTCTGCTTCTCTGCAGGGTCAATCAACTTGGGATCCATATCCTGCTCTGTAAGATATAAAACATCCAGTTTTTTACTGTGCTCTTGTACAGAGACGCAGCCAAGTTCATTACAACTTTGTGTAATATTGATTGTGTCCAGATTATTCATCTTCTCTGTAAAATCATCACATACTAAGAGCCCAGGTGGCTCACTCTCAGGCTCTGTCTTCATCATGGGCACAGAGTCCAGATCCTTGACACTCTGTCTGCTGTCTGTGTGCTGCTCACTAAGTGCCTCTTTCCCTTCTGCGGCAGTGAGCTCTGTCTCCTGCATCAGACTGGAGCTCCAGTCCTCCTTCCTGTGCTGCTGTTCAAGAAGAGCCCTTTCCCCAGCATCGGAGAGAACACTGGCCTCTGAGCCTGTAAACAAAGGACAAGAAGACACGACCTTTATAAGAATAAACTTTATTTTATAGTTTTATACCTATAAAGAAGTGGCTTCTCAAAGCATTTTACAGAATGCCAACAACAAAAAATACACAAAATTAGCACGATGAGAATACACAGTTAGAGGAGACAGTAGACAGTGGTACTAAGTACAGTAGGAGCAGAGGGGTACAGAACAGTTAAATAAAGGCTTTTCTGAAGAAAAAGTTTTTGAGTCTGGATTTGGAGTTTAGAGAAGGTGACTCTCCGATATCCTTAGGGAGAGAGTTCCAGAGCTTGGGGGGATAACAGGTGAAGGCCATGTCACCCATACAATGTAGACAGGCTTGGGGGACAGTAAGGAGAGCAGAATTAGAAGAGCGAAGGTTGTGAGGTGGGGAGTAGGGTGATAACTCAGACAGGTACCGAGCCATGGAGAGTCTTATAGGTGAGCAGGAGGACTGTTAGGTCGATATGAAACTTGACAGGAAGCCAGTGCAAGGACTCCAGGATAGGAGTAACGTGATCATTTGTACTAGACCTGGTCAGGATTCTGGCTGCTGAATTTTGGACATACTGGAGTTTGTTCAATGGGGATTTAGAATCCCCAGAGAGTAGAGCGTTACAGTAGTCGATTCAAGATTAGACAACACTTTTCAGCCACAGTTAGTGATAACATAGGGCGTTGTCAAGCAATATTTATGAGGTGAATGAAAGATGTTCTGACAACATGCTGCACATGTGGGTCGAAGGTCAAATATCATCCACAAGTTTTTCAATTTAGACTGAAGCTCAAGTACAAGACCATCTACAGATAGAGTTACACATTGGTTTTACAAAGTTGATGGGTGGTGCCAATAAGCATGACTTCAGTCTTGTCACAGTTAAATGAAGGACATTTTGAGTCATCCAAGTTTTTATATCGGGGATACAAATAAATAGAATAGAGACAGCCACATCAGTGTCAGGTTTGATATGGATGTATATTTGAGTATCATCAGCATAGTAGTGATAGCTGAGGCCATGTGATCTTAAAAGCTTTAAACTACACACACGCATACAAGTACACTCACAATCAATTTGGGTTGTTTAAACATAGTGGAATAAGTGGGTATAAGGGCGTGTTCTGATTTAGCTTCGTCAGAAACCTAACTACCATGTAAAAAGTCTACTGTAATAATATCACAATTACATTACATTTACATTAACAGTGCACTGTGAGAGAGAGGGGTTCATACAGACACACTGACTGCACACTACAGGACATTAACACTGCACTGAGAGAGAGGGGTTAATACTACGCTGGGCAAACGTTCCGAGGTCAAATGCTTCCAGCACGGGGGTACCTTTAAAGCGGAGATGACGGCACCGAAATTTTTTGGCGCGCCTTCTCTTTAAAGCCCTGGCCAAATATGAAGACAGTACGTACAGTTATAATTCAAACAGAATTAAAAACTACACATCCCAGTTACCATGGTGGTGCTTGTGATCATTGCGTTTAACCAACGAAACAGGGCGAAAAATCAGTCACATGACTTTGGGGCAGAGTTTCGAAAGCTTAACCTATCAGCAACAAAGCGAAATTTACACGATAGGCTACCTCAAACTGTCAGTTACACGACTGTGTATGTCGCTTAAGCCACTCCTATTTGGCATTTTAGTTATGGAGGTGAGAAGACGCCCCCCCCCCCTCTGGGTGTCTGATTTGCCGCCATCTTTAACTGTTCACTGTCCGAATCGTAGTAGCTACGCGTATGAAATGAAGTTAATCCCAGCTACAAAACATATATTTTTGTGGTAAGAGGGTGCAAAACATCAGTATTTACTGCTATTAATTACTGTACGATTTATAGTTGAAATATGAGCCTAGATATAAAGTTAAAATCTCGATAAAGCAATGTAGGAAATAGAGAAAATAAATCCTTTCTGACATCTAAAATCAGTTTCGATCAAGGTCTCTAAAACGAACAAGAAAAAGAGGATTTTCGGAGGGCAATTACGCTGTGTTTATATAGAATAACTGATTTAGGAGCAATCTAATTTCTTGTTCGTATAAAACAGTGAAATGTCAGCTGCAAAAGATCGCACCAGAAACGGCACTCTCTCTGCCTGTCATAGACGTTCAGGAAAGGCTGAATGAAGTCATGTCAAGTACAATAATTCGGTGATCAATAATAACAGTTGTAGGACAAGAAACAAAAGATAGTGAAAACTTAAGGCTAAAACTCAAATTCATTCTACAAATTAATGCAAATGAAAATTCAGGACGTTTAAGTGCTAGAGGTGTAAAAAATACAAAAATGCACATGGGCAAAAAGTTTTAGAAATGGAGCAGGTGTTGCTTTGAAATAAGCAAACAGAAAAAAAGCCATGACTACAGTGCAGAAGAGGGATGCAGGAACACTTGCTTAGATATACAAAAAAATCACAAAAAGGTGTATGTTACAAAAGAACATGCAAACATGTTCATCATGTATATGAACATGTACATCAATTTCCCTTCGCGATCAATAAAGTCTTATCTATAAACATGAAACAGAGTGAGGAATCAGAAAATTATCATGCATAAAAAACAGCAATTCTGTCAGTGAGCCCTAAATGAATTAATAGCAACCATGGTTTCATGGAGGGCTTCTCAGATAGTTGGGCATTCAGGTAGATTGGCAGGTGAAAGGATCTGTAAACATATTTTGTTAAAGCAAGTCAGTTTTTTCCACAACACATAAAATACATTTTTCCAAGTTTAGCCTTTGTCACTAATGAAACCACTAAAGAAAGACATAAATATAGGAATCTTAAGATTTTTTTTATTCAATGTTGGTAGCAGGATGAACTGTCAGGTTGAGCTAAGTGTATATTTTGTCGCAGAGTTGCTGCAAGATGTTAACAGTGAAAAAAGGTATTTAGAAATGAGTTATTTCAAGAAGAACATTTTCAGAATAATTGCAAATCTAGCAGGATAGAGAAAGCACAGAAAACAGGCAGTTAGATTGATCAGATTAGTATGAAAAGTCATTTAGCAAAGGGAATGAGAAGAGTGACAAACTAGTATACTTTAGATCTTTTTTTCTGAACCAGGGAAAATCTGATCATGTTTCTCTAATTTCTGAACCAGGGAAAATCTGATCATGTTTCTCTATAACAATAATAAAAAACTTTATTTTATATATCACCATTAAAGGTGGCATCTCAAAGCAATACAGTAGATATAAAAACAGATAAAAGGACCACAGATTACAAAGTAAATACATATAAGAAAGACAAGCAGTTAGAGGTGCTACCAAAATTAGAAAACGAAGCAGATACAGACACTAAGTCTTCTGAAAAGAAAGGTTCTGAGGTTAGATTTAAATGCATTTAGGGTACGTGACTGATATCACTGGGAATACAAATTGAGAGCTCTGGGGTGCAGCTAGAGAAGACCCTGTCACCCACAGAATGTAGATGTTCTTGAGGACAGCTAGAAGACCAGAGTCAGACGGACAAAGGTGGGGAGTAGACAGATAATAAGCCATATACTGTAGGTACTGAATGAGGATAAGGATTTTGAAGTTGACTCGAAACCTGATAGGTAACCAGTGCAAGGACTTGAAAACAGGTGTAATGCATCCCTGATAGGATTTTTGCTGTCATATTCTGAACATATTGAAGATTGCTCAGTGTGGATTTAATTTCCCCAGTGAACAGGATGTGCATTTATTAATTCTAGAAAAAAAAGCCTTTCTTGATTTCTCTAGTTCTTAGTTTCTCTAGTTCCCTTTAAAATAAACTATTATTCTACAATGCAGAGTATTACATGGCCAGTATGTGTTGGCTGAGTTATTGCAGGATAAAAGACTAGAGATGTTGGTAAGAAGAAGATAATTTGGGGAAAGCTGAGGAATACACTGATAACAAGCACACTTCCTAATGGAGTTAGGCATACTTTTGATGAAGATGATGAAGTTAACAGACTGTATGTTTACATAGATACTGAAATGAGGATTGTATTTTAGATTTTGTGTAGTTGCTGGCATTGAACTGTGTGTTGGATGCACATGAATTGAAGGAATGGGCAAACATAGCTGATGCGGATCCACAGAGCCAGCATATTAAGATGTTTATAATTAGAGGCAATTTGTTTAAATAACTAGGTATGGATACTGATGTGCAAGAGAGGTGGAAAGGCTGTTTCCTTAAGCCAGCACTATAAAATATTTTATTCTCAGTGAGATGCTACCATTTCATAATGGGTTTCTAACACTGTGTATAGTTCCATCCACACAGTGCCTTTACTTCCATCCATTTCTAATCTCTTTATCCAGTACAGAGGATTTGGAGCCTATCCCAGTAAGCAACGGACACAAGGCAGAATACACCCTGGACATAGCGCCAGTCCATCACAGGACAGACAGACACAAACACACACACACACCAGGGCCAGTTTTCCCATAAACCAATTAACTTACCAGTATGTTTTGGAGTGCGAGAGGGAGTCATATCACACATATGGAGAAAAACCATGTAACCTAGAGAGAACATGTAAACCCCACACACACTGCCAGGATGGCAGGAATTGAACCTAGGACCCCAGTGCTGCAAGATAGCAATGCTAACCACTTCGCCACCATTATAAATGGATGGATATCTTAGTTATCTTTCTAGTTCACAGGTTTGCATGCATAATTTAATTTTGAAAGCCACTGAGACATCAGGTACTACTGTTGTATTTATGAAAAAGAAACAAAACAAAAAACATACTAACAACTGTGCCATCCAACTCCTTAGTTAATGCATTTTATTATTCATAAACAGTTAACATTGTTAGCAAAATATTTTGAATTATATTTAACCCTATTTTTTCTTTAGTTTTGTATTTAACTTATTATATGATAGTCAGACTTAATGTATATTTGAACAATGAAAAAATATTTTTACAAGATGCGGGGGAAAGTGCAACAACTTATTACAGTGCTAAATTTAATATTATTGATTGCTAATAGTTTATGCTAACACCTAACTTTCTTAATTAGATGTATTTAAAACAGTGAACTAAGTGTAACATACTATTCAGAAATACAATCGAGAATAGTTTTGTGGTGTTTGTATGGATGAAACGTTTCTAAAATGTATAACGTAACAAAATTAAAGATGATTAAAATCTGTAATCTTTCCACTTGTAATGTCATTAGACAGAACAAGAAGTTTCTGCTTTGTCTAAGGATGGTATCAAAAAGTAGTCTAAGTGGTGAGAAAGCTGTGCTTAACGATAATTAAGTGACTTAAAAGTAAAAAGAGATGCTTCATATTGCTTGATTGATTTTAAAAACTAAGTTATAAATGCAGACGCGATCGCTGCCATAAGCGCTCCAGGCAGCAGAACGTTCGTTCTGTACTGCTGCGCTCTGCGCCTCCTCCCTCTCTCGGTGCCGCGCCCCTCTCTGACGGAGCGCAGTGGGCGGTACGCTATTTTCAGAGCCTCTGATTGGGAAAAAAAGACCTGCTGATCAGTTTCACACACCAGGAAGAGAAAAAATCCCATTCTTTTCTCTTTGAAACGTGTGTTGTCTTTATGAAATTCGTGTATTTTAAACGTTTAATTAAGAAGTAAAAACCTTACAGCGTACACAAAGATTCTGAGCTGATCACGAGGAAGAAAAATCACCTATTTTTCGCGCATAAAAAGTGGTTTTTAACTCTCGAAACCTGTTTTTATATGTTTTTTTAAAGTCGTGCAATGTCTAAGTTAAGCAGGAACACATCATTATATCTCATTTTTTATTTATTTTTTAAAAATTTTAAAAATCGTTTGCCCAGCCTATTAATACAGACACACTGACTGGACATTACAGTACTTTAAAACTGCACAGAGAGAGGCGGGTTAATACATACACAATGACTGGACACTACAGTACATGAACACTGCACTGAGAGAGAGGGGTTAATACAGACACACTGACTGGACACTCCAGTACATTAACACTGCACTGAGAGAGAGAGGGGTTCATACAGACACACTGACTGGACACTCCAGTACATGAACACTGCACTGAGAGATAGGGGTGAATACAGACAGACTGAATGGACGTAACAGCATGTAAACACTGCACTGAGAAGAGAGGGATTAATACAGACACACTGACTGCACATTACAGTACTTTAAAACTGCACAGAGAGAGGCGGGTTAATCCATACACAATAACCGGACACAACAGGAAAAAGACTGCACTGAAAGAGGGCTACACACAGGCACTGCGACTGGACAATACAGCACATTAACACTGCAATCAGAGAAAGGGGTTAATAGACACACACTGACTGACTGGACACTACAGCACATTAACATTACAATCAGAGAAAGGGATTAATACAGACACACTGACTGCACATTACATTACTTTAAAACTGCACAGAGAGAGGCAGGTTAATACAGACACTGACTGGACACTGCAGGACATAAAGACTGCACTGAGAGAGAGGGGTGAATACAGACACAGTAACTGGACACTACAGCACATTAACACTGCACTGAAAGAGGGGTTAACACAGACTGACTGGACACTATAGGACATTAACACTGCAATCAAAGAAAGGGGTTAATACAGACACACTGACTGCACACTACAGGTCATTAACACTGCATTGAGAAAGAGAGGGATTAATAGAGACACACTGCACATTACAGTAATTTAAACTGCACAGAGAGAGTCGTGTTAATACAGACACACTTACTGCACAGTACAGTACATAAACAATGCACTTAGAGACAGAGGGGTTAATACAGACACACTGGATTAATATTCCAGAGGAGTTAAAACAGACACAGACCCTGGACGACAGTAATACTTAAACCAATTAAATAATGTCTATATACACAATCATTAGTATACTTATAAAATTTAGACCAATACAACGTAAATACAATATTTATAAATGATGTTTCCTAACGACGTTGGAGTACAAATTGATTCAAAAGTGAAACAATTGTTGAATGTGAACGAGGTGTTTTCAGCACCGTAACCGGACAAAACAGTTCAGTTTCCAGTAAAGAATCCCGTTGCTACATCACACGTCTGTCCCACGTCACTCAGCATCTCTCCACTATACTCTCACCAGTGAGGAAAGTTTGATGACGGTTTGATACTTTGTTAGAACGCGTACTGATAATGAGAAGGTTTACTATTGTGAGATGTTTTTTTTTTTAAATAAAGTTTGTTGTTTAAAAAATCTCACCATTGAGTTAGTTATAGACACTGGTTTTTAACAAACACACACTCTGACTTCATACAAGTCACCACACTGACCTGAGAGCTGCAGTTCCGTGTCCATTTCTTCTTTTATTTCTTTTATTTCTGCAGTGACTTCACAGAGAAGCGTGTGTCCAACACGATCTGTCTGTCCCTGATCTCCTCCTGCTCCCGACTCCTTCTCGCACAGCTGCAATCTCACCTTCAGGCTCTCGTTCTCCTTCTTCAGCTGCGCCATTTCACTCCCGACACTGTCCTCCACACACTGTGTGATTTTAATCACGGCCCGTCTCACCAGAGTTTGGACGCTGCGGAGTTTGTCTTGAAACTCGTCATCAGAGTCAGAAATTCTGTTTCCAAAAACTTCTGACATTTCATACACAATCGATTTGAGCAAAACCTGCATGAACGAGTCAAGCTGGGTTTGCAGATTTAACAAGCACTCCGCCATCCTTCTACAGAGTCGATCAGAAACAAAGGCTGACTTGCGATGTTTAAACAGAACTGCTTCTTTATTTTTATTCTTCACAGATTCTGTTGTCAGGGCTGTGCTCTGTTCAAGCATAAACACAGTTGACAAGATGCTACGTTTTCAGAAACTGAAGTTATAAAAAAAAACAACTTTCTTCTTTATAGAAAAAAAATCATTCAAGCACCCACAGTGTGTGATGACGTCAGTCGTTAGCGCGGCCGCGGCTTCAAAACAACCGAGAAGCGGAGCTGAGAAAGAGGAGTTTCTGCAGACGGATATAAACGTCACTGCACCTCCTAGCGCCACCTAGTCAAGAGGAGTGAATCACCTGCGACTTGCACCGTTCGTAAGTGTGAATTTTGTGAAACGGAACAGATTTATTGTTTTGCCCTACCACAACGAAAACGTCTCCCTTTGCAGGTTTTTGGTTAAAGAAAAAAATGCTGTCATATTCTTCCCAGCTGGCAGTATTTATTCTGCATCATAAGCAAAATTTGTATTTCATATTTCGCAAATTGTATGCATTTCTCGAAAAACACGTTGTCCCAAGAAAGGAAATAAATACTTCCATTAACAAAATCAAGCCATATGTGATTGTCCTTAATGATACATTCTGTATGACAAGACAGGAAGAAACGCACCTCAGGATTCCAGACACAGGATCTCCTGTTTATTGAGAGAAGTTTTAACCATCTGTCAGTTTTCGTGTCCAAGGAGCTCAATTTGCATTCCATGTACAACAGCGTGTCCTCTACACCCGCCACTGAAGCACAGCACAGGCTCAGCATCTTGACATCTCCCTAACAGAGACACGCAGAGACCTTTTGGTGGGCAGTGGCTCAAAAGGGGAGAAGAGACAATTTCTGGAGCAGGATTTGTTAAGTTGGAGTATTCTGGACACAAATCAGTGCCCGCTTGTATTTCTGTGTTTTTTTTTATTTTACAGAAAGTTTAAATGTGACTTTTAAGGCATTATAATTCACAACCTTGGCAAAAAATGGTTGTCCATAATTGTTGATTATGTTTGATTAACAGTAAAAATATGACAACCCCTCTACTGAGCATATACTTTATTTTCCTGATGGAACAGATCTTAACAAGAGGGCAAAGTAAATAAAATATTAGCATCTAATTACATGCAATACCAAATGCAATCTCTTTCCATCTTAAGAGCAAGGGTTCACATGATACATCAATTCAATTTTTTTTCCCAAAAAAGTGTGTATTGTGGGACAAATAATCAGGAAGTCGCTATAAATTATCATCTGGTACCAATTTATTTATGTATATCAGAATCAATGATGCTCCAGGAGATGCTGGAACTCACAATCTCAACATGACTCTGCTGTATAAGTATGCTGACCTATTGTGCCACCGGAGCAGCATGAGTCCCTCTCCTCACACAGACTGACGCTGCACAAACAGGGTGAAACAAGCAGGGTTTTGGCTGTAGATCCATCTCTACATGAGGGAAGGGGACAGTAATACAGCAAGGAAAAGACAGGAGAAGACACTGAAAGAAATGTGCTCACTGCAAAGGAGGAAGGAAAGATGTGGTCAGACACATAAAACAGATTGGTGGATAATTTGAAGTGACTTTTTTATTGTCAATCAGCACACGGATTTCCCTTCATCTGTCTTCCTGTGGAGGACATGACGGGAAAGGGAGAGGACATGAGGCTCATGTACAGGGGGATCATGAGGTGTGTCAGGGTGAATGGTTCCCTCACGATCTTCTTTCCCGTGACCAGGTAAATGTGGCAGGGTTGCCCTCTGTCTGCCCTGCTCTACTCCTTGGGCCTGGCGATTCTCAGGAAGGAGCGGGTGCACGGGTTGCCTTGCCTGGGGGCGCTGCCACCTCACTGATCTATTAATATGCCAACAACACCATAGGTGGTGCAGGCCTACTGCACTGCCTCGGGCACCAGGGTAAACTTGGAGAAGTCTGAGATCATGCCGGTGGGGAGGGTAGACACTGACCCGCTCCTTGGATACCCCTTCAAGGTGGAGACGGGTCACCTTAAGGTCCTCACAGTCTATATTGGTATTGATGAGTAGGCCACTGGGCTCCTGCTGTGGAAGGAAAAGCTTGTTAAGATGAGGGTCAGACTTGGCAGGTGGAGATGCAATTCCCTGACCTCTAAGGGAACGGTCTTATTGGTCAAAATGCTGTGCCTGTCCCTCTTGTGGTACCTTCTATCTGTGATGCCTCTTCCCTAGAGGATTGAGAGAGAGATTCAACAGCTGGTGGTGGGCTCTGTTTGGAGAGGGGACCCTCCACAGGTCGCCTACAACACCCTTATTGGAGAAGTCTCCATGGGTGGGCTGGGGCTGTCTGATATCGGCCTGAAGATGAAGAGCGTCCTTAACACGGATAATCATAGCGTCTGTATGGGACGTCACCTCAAGACCTGCAGGGGTGTGGGGTGGGAGTCTCTCTTGATGAGGCTGACTCTGGGGCTGGTGGAACACCTGCCCCAATTTTACAGGGAAGTCTTGCTGGCATGGGGGGAGTTCATGTCTCCTACATGCCAAAGATGAGAGCCCCGCTGCTTGAGCAGCCTCTGTTCCTCAACCACCCGGCTCAGGTCTCGATGGCGTAGATGTTTCTATGAGGCTGAATTGTCTAAGTTCAGGGATCTTCTTTACGAAATAAAGGATGGCTTTCTACCTGCTCAAGCTATTGTCGACACTGTGCGGGAGGTTGACGATGAGCTGTCTGGCAGTTAGATCCGCCAGGACTTTGAGCAGCTCAAGCTCAGCCTCCTGGACAGCTGGCTGGAGAAGCTGTGACCGGTGCATGGCTCAGGGAGATGACAGTGAAGTGGGGGGACCATGGGGTGAGCCTCCTGGGGTGCACCACCAGCGTGTTCCACAGGCTGATTGTGGCAAAGCAGTTCAGGGCACCGGTCTTGGAGGTGATTTGGGGAAAAATCTTCCCCCACTACGAGCCGGCGTGGCTGTGGGCATGTCTGAGGCTGCCTTTCCTTTCCCAGAGGTTGAAGCAGCTCGACAATTTCATCCAACATAAATGCATCTTATGAAAATGGTGCTGCAGCACCTTCTGTATGTCTGTTGTGTCCCACGGCTTGTGAGAAGAAGAGAAAGACCCCTTTCTCTTTTGCCTTCCATTACTCCCACTCGGGGGTCTTTCCACTGACTCTGTGAGGGGCAGGTGTGTCCAGTAGATTATCGAGTGGAAGTTAGGGATGTTGGAGATGCAGCTCCTTGCATTCACAACAAGAGTCACCAGCAGCAGCAGCAGTAGTGTCTGAAGCTTTCCATACTGTAGTGGTTTCGCCTAAACGGAAGGTTTAACAAGCAGAAACAAGCCACCTTTTTTCCCATGCTTCTCAACTGTATAAAGGTCCCTAGCGACAGGCCATCTTTTGTCAATGTATTTCTGGTGTTTCATGGCATCTCGTACCAAATGCACTTTCCTTCTGTACATGGAGCTGATCACTTGAAATTTGGCTGTGCAGAGAGACCAAGATGAGCTTTGTCGACTCCAACGCTGTTTGTTCACATCACTTATGTGGGGCTTATACACAGCGGTCTCTAAAGGTCTTTGCTACCTGATAGTGGGGCATTGCAGTAGTCTAACCTGCTGTATGCAAGAGCATGCATTAATTTCTCTGTGTCTTGAGTGGATAGAAACTGCCTTAGTTTTGCAATTTTTCTTAACTGTAGGAAGCATGTTTTGATACTCTTTTAACATGAGAGTTAAACGAGAGCCTTGTGTCTAATATGGTTACGTGCTGAGTCTTTGAGGCAAATTTTTGAATCCACTGAGTTAAGTGCTGAAGTTATAGTAGTCCTATCAGTATTGTAGCCACCAAACAACAGAACCTGTTTTATCAGAGTTGAGTAACAAAATGTTTTCACACATCCAAGTCTTTACTTCATTAATGCAATTAAATAAAGTGATAATAGAGGAGTTGTCGTTAGGTGTAAACAAAATGTTTATTTGAGTGTCATCAGCATATGAATAAAAGTTAATATTATGTTTTTGGATTATCCTACCTAGCAGCAGCATGTACAGAGAGAACAATATTGGCCCCAGCACTGATCCCTGTGGTACCCTAAATTGACATTGAGGAACCAGTTCAATTATTAGATATTGGAACATTTAAAAAGCATCAGATATTTATTTCTTGATATTGTATTTATACTTTATGTTACTCTTTTATACATGTTATATCAGAATTTATTTTACCTTCATTTACACATTGTAACATTCAACCTCTAAGTAAATAACAAATGCTCAAACATTCAGAACAGTAATTATAAATCCTCTTAGTCAATAACTTCGGAAAATCAAGTTAGAAACACTTAATCTCTGTCTGTAATAGATTCTTGTAAGTCTTGGATTTTAAATAAGTCTACTGTAGCTGAATATATTTCATGTAAAAGCAGAAATATTACACATCCTTAATCTCTTTAATGACCTCTCTGCTACATAAGGCATCTCAGTGAAAAGTATTAAGGAGGTGGTATAAAGAATCTCTACTTAATCTCAATCTCTTCTCTACTTAATTGGATTTCTTAGCAAAACCTTAACCCACTTGATATTTGCAGGAAATGTGATTGTTTTTGTTAAACAATTGAGTACGTACTGTACAGCTTTTAATATGCGATAGTGAATTTTCCCGTATTCTGCGGAGGGAAGAGAACTGAAATTAAGGAAATACATATTTAAAGGGGTGATAGTCTTAAATGTGTTCTGTCATATCTGGGCGTTTGAATAGATTTGTTGTATAATTTATTATGATTTCACTCTATACTTGTGTTTCTCAGGAGAAAGTAGTAACATTGGGGATTTGAGGGTACAGAAAATACATTGTACTGTATGGGTAAATGTAAGGTTATGTTAAAAAAGAAACTTTTCGGCACCTTTTTGAACGTGATTATTAGACACCTGTTGAATCTCAACCAGGGTTTCTTGAGACATCATTCAGCGAGCGAAGCCTCCCTCTGGACTCCGCACTGAGTTGAAAGCTCACTGCTTGTTGTGTACTGTTACCAGAAATCAAGATAAATCATGTCAGACATTTTTCCATCTTTAATGTGACCTTGCAACCAACAAAATTCAAGAGAAAACAGATAATTATTAGGAAAAATCATTGAAATTAAAAAACCTACTGTCACAGACGTCCAAAGGGACTAACCGTGGAGAGCAGGAGAGTGGAAAAAGACCCATATGCGTAGCAGCGGAACGGGGAGTTAGCCCGGGCTCATTCGTGCAAAGAGTTCAGGAGTGCCGTATAGAAACCAATGCCCTCAGGTAGCGGACGTGGGACGACCTGGTGCTAGATGGGTCTCAGGACATCTGAACATCAATGTTGAGCCAGGGCAGAGTGCAAGACCCGGAAATATATAGCCCCAGAGAGAGAGAAATACCGGAAGGACAACAAATAACCGGAAATGAGAGACAGGACAGAGAAGGAGCACCCTCTGGCTGCAGAGGGCGTGACACCTACAACACTCTGGTTGCATAAGTGTGCACACCCTTTTATAATGGGGGCTGTAGCTGTGTTCAGAGTTAACCAATCACATTCAAAATCATGTCCAAAGTTAAGTAGCATACACCTGCCATTAATGAAAGTGATTATGATTAACCCCAAATAAAAATCAGCTGTTCTTGTAGGACTTCCTTGTAACTTTCGTGGTTGAAGTCTACTGGGATATCCATGGTCCTCAAGGAGGTGATTAAAAATATAAGGGATCTTATTGTTGAAAGGTACTGATCAGGAGAGGGGTATAAAAGAATATCAAAGGCATTGGATGTACCATGGAGCCCTGTGAAGATTATTATCAAATGTGGCACCACAGGGACATTGACAAGATCAGGACAACCCTCCAAAGTTAATGACGGGACAAGGAGAAAACGTATTAGGGAAGCTACCAAGAGGCCTACAGAAAGCTACAGAGGCCTACAGAGCTGCAGGAATTTTTGGTGGGTATTGGTCACTCCTTGCATGTGACAACAATCTCCCATATTCTGCACGTCTGGGCTATGGGGTAGGAGGCAAGACAGAAGCCATTTTTCACAAAAAAATAAATCTAAATTTTGCAATAAAATGCATTCAGTCACCCTAAAAAATGTCTTATGGTCTTATAAGACAAAGGGTGAGCCTTTTGGCCTTAAGTTTAAAAGATATGTTTGGTGCAACACAGCCCATCATCACACACCACTTGGTGGTGGAAGCATCATGCTTTGGGGATGCTTTTCTTCAGCTGGGACAGGGGCTCTAGTCAAAATACATAGGATAATGACTAGCTCCAAATATCAAGATATTTTGGCACAAAACCTGCTGGCCTCTGTCAGAAACCTGTCATCTAGACACTGTTCCCAGAGCTGGATAAGTGACTCCAGATTCTACAGCTCTCTAGCAATAGAGAAAGTCAGGTTACAGAAGTGGAGAAATGGCTACAATGTGGAAAAATATTACCTTGACGAGTAAATTTCCTGAAGTTCAATACTTTATACAAGTTACCCCTTCCCACCTGGCAAAATTTAAGGGCTTCAGTACAAAATCTGGCTGAAACAAGTGATCGCTATTATTACACGTTTTTGCAGACCTCACGGTGCTCTACACTGCTCTTTTCTAAACTGAGCTGCTCATTTGGAAACCAAAAGGCAACAGAGAGGCATTCTTATACTGGGAGCCGAACCCGGGCCACCTGGGTGAAAACCAGGAATCCTAACTGCTAGACCAACGTAGTCATTCTGTGCATAATGCAGGCAAATTGTAGTTCCTGTCTCTATGCCGTTCTTCCTAGAGAGCTAGCTGACAACCAGAGCGCTGCAGAGTCTAAACAGAAGGCCACACCTGCATTCAACATATTCACACCAGGACTTGAACACAGATACACCTGATGAAAATCTTCCCACATTATACACTTGCAGCCCTGGGTCTCAGTTCATTTTTGGTAGCCTTAGCCAATCAAAGCCTGTATGGCTCCCAATTATTTACAAAGAATTATCCAATCACAGTCTCCGCTCTCATTCTTGGTAGTTTTCACCGAATCACAGCCTGCTGTCAATCAAGTGGGGAGTTTATCCATTTGTGTGCTGGTTAATCAATCCGGTTTTTCAAACTTGAAGTACCAGAAACTGTGGGCTCCTTGTGTTCCTTTGTCCTTTTTAAAATGTTTCTGGTTTGTAAAATAACTGTTTTTGACATCAGCTTCTCCGGTGCTGTTAGAAATAAATATAAATAGGTATGTGGAATTTTAACAAATCTGGTGTTTGAATCAATTAAGGGGTGGCTCCATCTGCTTTGTAGTTATATAAAAAAAAAAATGTTAGTGAAGCTTGATATGAGGGTATTCTGTGTTTTTACGAGTTGGGTACTTAATAGACTTGTGGGTTTGGATTTTGAATCATTATTGTCATGCTCAGGGTGGGACCAGCTTCTTTCTTCATAGAAATGTTTACACACTATAAACAAGTAAACCATGTACACTCAGGAAAAAATCTCAATTTCAATTTCTCATCTAGTCTATTTTGATCTTACAGAAGATTGATATTATTGATATATTATCTTATCTGTATTATTGATAGAGCTCATGTATTTGTTGTAGAGTATTTATATTCTTGAGAGAACAACTGTACAACTGTTCTTTTTCTCCACTTCCCATCTCCTCTTCTCCACCTCCTGCTTCATCTGTTCCATCTCCTTCTATACAGTGTGTCCAATAAGAGTCTGTCCAGATGAGACTATACAGTGTATCTAGTAAGAGTCTGTCCAGATGAGTTTATACAGTGTGTCCAATAAAAGCCTGTACAGGTGACGCCACACAAGGACAGAGGTTCTGTTCACTTCTCACCTGTCTCTGAGTCTCAGGAACTCTGAAGTTCCTCAAAGGAGGGGGCTCCTCCAGGGGTTGATGGGGGCGGCATGGCACAGTCACCAGGGGTTTCTCTGAGCTCAGATGATTGAGGAGGGAGGGCCCAGGGGCGCCGAGGTCCAGGAGAGGGAGGGATGAACATCTTCTTTTCTTTAACAGCCTCACCCATCTGGATCGTGCGTCTCCTTGGCTGTGGAGACTGAAGACACACAGAAGACCTTTCTGTTCCTGCTGAGTCCCACAACAAGTCAGACTGTCCTAAGACTACTACAAAGAGAAAAAATTAACCTGCTATTCACAGACCTCAGCTACAGGGGCTCCCAGGTTGTTCTGCAGGATGAGGTCGAGCTCTGCTGCAGACTAGCAGAAGCACTTGTCCACCTCAGAGAAGTGACACCTGACCTTCGTGTTTTCGAAGTAAGACTTCAGTGTCTCCTTCGCCTCCTCCTAGTCATCCTGCTTCATGATTCCTGTGCCCTGGAAGGGAAAATCCTAAGAAAATGGGGAGAGAGAATCAGGCAAGATGTCCTGACCATGTCTGCTGCCGTCAAACCAAACCTCCATTATCAGAGCTCTCGTTGTGTTGCCTGTTGTCTTCACTGTTTTAATTTTGGGATTTGGTAAAATTTCTTACCATATCCTCTGTTAAACTTCACTTACTCAGTACCAACTCTTGTACCAAAGAGAGAGAACAAAGACAGTGAATCATCATCATCATACCTCCACAGCGCCAGACAGGAGATGCAACCTAGGGGTGGAACTGTGGTATCTCTAAAGCCAAAAGAGAGGGGGAGGGGGGTCACCCCACTGTTAATAGAGCCAATAGAGAGAGAGAGAGAGAGAGAGACACCCCACTGTTAATAGATCCATTAGAGAGAGGGGGAGTAACCCCACTGTTGCCATCGATGACCAAGAGTCTCACCACCCACTCTATGATGCCCCCTAGTGGTGATCTGTAAGCGGTGTGTTTTTCAGCCACCCAATTGAAATAACAGCAGGCTGGTGTCCCAGCCCAGCTCCTGTCTCTCTCCCCTTGGATCTGGGAGATTTCCAGGTTGAGTGGGGTGACGCAGGTATCTTGGAAAGCTGAGGGGTCAGGAGAGTCACCCCAGCCCCTGTACCGCCCCAATACCACAGTGTAAGCTGGACAAGGGGAGGGGTTTCAGTGACTCACTAATCCCACATATGCTGCCTCCAATCCAAACTTGGCCAGGACCTCATCGTACAACTCCAGGCAGTCAAGCTGGATGGAAGACATCGCATTCTGAGCCCTGGGCCACACCCGGCTCTCCTCAACCTAGAGCAGCTCCTCCAGTTCGACCCACAGGTCCTCCCTGAGCCACCACAGGGCAGCCGGGGCCTTACCTACACTCTTACCTACAGTTACACTATAACTAACACACAAATACGGCCAATATTACAACAGTAACACTGCAATTAAGGCTTACAGTATCATTATTACTAACAATAACACAAACTTAGCAGTACACTAATAATACCAATAATAACAATAATACTATCAAAAGAAATAACATGACAATGAGTCTTAATATTCTGACACTAACACTATGATTATCACTAATATTAACATGAATACTAACATTAAAACTAAAATTAAAAGTAGCTCTATCATCACTAATTCTCACATGAATACTAGTATTCAGTAGTGCTATCATCATTAATACTCACATAGACACACAGACACTACACATACTCATGGACACACACCCACACACATCAAACACTCACAAACACCCACACACCCACAGACACCACATACGCTAATAGTGATAAAAACACAGCACTCACAGATTTCTGTCTGGACTCTAGAAAGTTATAAAGTGCAATGAAATTTGCAAGCGACTCTGGACCTCAACACCTGTTGATGGGTCACTTCTGTCAGACACAGCATTGGAGCCCAAGCCCACCTACACACACACTGACAGATATACACCCACACATTCACACACATTATGACATACTGACAGACACACAACCACACACTCACACACATTCACACAAACACTACACACACTCACAGATACAAACTCACAGACACACATTCACAGACACACACGTAGACACAACACACACTCACAGGCACCATGCACATTTATACACACAATCAGACACTCACACATATACAGTACTTACACACATTCACAGACACACACATACACACTGATAGACACCACACATTTGCAGACACACACCCACACACTAACAGACACACATCTGCACAATGACAGACAGATCACACTGACAGACACACATTCACACACTGACAAACACCACACACTCACAAACACCACAAACTCACAGACACACTCTACAAACACTTATAATAACAGTAATGCTATCACTAAAACTAACACTACTGCTACTGTTAATACTGTAACAGTAACTCTAAAATTAAATTTTATATTAACATTAATATGACCATATTATCATTATGATAAACTAACATTATCAGTAGTGCTATCATCATTAATACTCACATGAACACTAGCATTAGTATTAAAACTACCAGTTGTACTCTCACTAATATTCACATAAATACACTAGCATTAGTATTAGTTGCTGTCCGTGACATCACACCACAGTTTGTGACGAAGGCGAGACATCTAGCCAGGCACAGTGACCTGCCGTGTGTCGCCATGGTTACCATACTTATGATTTGTAAACAAATGGAAAATGCATTTAAACTGTTACTTACACAAATTTATTAACTTTGAATATAATTTTCTAGCTCTAGGATACAATTCCTAAATAATAATTTGAACAAATCATTCTTTAATTTCAGATTGAACATTATTAACACTAAACGCATGTTAATTAATAGATATTGACTCTTTTCTAGATTTTAAAATGGGTCAAGAACGGGAAAAGAATCAGTGCTCACCAATCGGTGAACTTAATCGATTATTCTACGTTTTTTTAGTTGAATTAATTGCTTGTCGAAAGATAAGTGATCAATAACTCTCCTCCGTGCGCTCTGCGTGTGAGAGACGTGTGGGAGACGCTGAATCTGTGTGATCTGAGTCCCACTGCTCAGAGCTACAGACTGGCCAACTAGTCACTATTGTAGACAAGACCATCAGTCTGCTGCTGCTGATAATCATATTACACTTATAAGAGTGGCAATACCGCTGTTCATTAAATCAGTAAAAATAATAATAAGAGATAATCACATATTGCTCAATTGTCAGTCAAACACTTCTGACAGATAGGTTTATTCCATGCTGAAAAAAAGAAGAAAGAGAACACAAGGTTTTGGCTGTGGAGCCTTCTTCAGGTGTAAGAGAGACAGGGCAGTAGGCAAAGGTAAAGTAGCGGGAGAACAAAGGCTGGGAGGGAGGAGGAGTGAGAGGCGGGAGCAGGGGACAGAAAGAGAGGCCAATCAAAAGGTGTGAAGTCAGAATAGATGTAGAGAGGTGTGACAGAAAGAGGGTCTTGGAACAGCTGTGAAGAGACAGAATGCTGGTTTAGTGAGAGAAGCGGGCAAGTGGCCCAGGAAGGAAGATATTTAATCTGTTTCTCTACTGTGCATGTTTAAATCCACTTAATATTGAATATTAATATGGAATTTTACAACAAAGGCTAAATTTTGGAAGCTGAAACAGAAGTACTGTATAGTACAATTTTGTTTTGATTTGAACCGATGTTTGCACCTCAATAATCCATTCGTCGTCGAAAGAAGCAAAGGCAGATGTGTTTTGAATCTCACGATGATCCTGTTCTCAATCCAAAAGAAAGGTTTAATGTGATCCCACTAGAAAAAGAGTCAATTTCTATATCTAATGATGTCCCTCAAACATTTTGTAATATCTCTGGGAGTGTATACAGTAGAAGCCTGGTTAACTGCTTAAATTCAAACTAAACAGGACTATGGGAATGAGATTTGATTTCGAACTGGGATTTAAATAAATAAGAACGCTGCACTACATTGTGCTTTATGTAAGACAAAAGGTGGGCTTCCTGTGTTTTCGAAAACTCAGTTGTAAGAGCGGAGGGATATAGTGGAAACAGCTGGGAACTCTTTGTTCTCTGGTTTGAATCTGGCTGGAAGAAAGGTGTTTTTTATGTTCTTTAATCAAAAAGTGAAAATTTGTCGTTCACTGAGTTGCCCAACGAAAGCTGAGTAAATGGTGAAGCAGAGCCTCTTGTTCTAAATTCTTCTAACATTTTCTAGGCTTGTAGACTCCTCACTCTTCCTAAAACAAAGTGCCGCAGATAAAGATACAGTAGTTGTCGGGAGTTTAGTTCAGTGGTAGAGCACATACAGTACCTCGCATGTATGTGGCTGTTTTCAATCGCCGGCGTCTCCACTCTGGATTTCTTCCTAAGCGCGAAAACTTTCCCTACTTGTGTGTTAATTTCAGCGCGACACATGAACCCTTTGTCTGTTTTATAAAGATTATATTTTAAATCAGTTAAAACAAAAAAAGTACCAATTACATACACGTAGAAAACACATGTATCTAATTTGAAAATTTGGGCAATGTACTACTAGTAGTGGAGCTGAGCTCACAGTAGAGCAGTTGATATTGTTAAACCACATATTGTTTTTAAATGATGCTACTAAGCACTGGCACGGTGTTTGTGCAGTCCTACCCAAGCTTTCTATCGACTGGATGAGACTCCTGTTCCATCTCCAATTCTTTCCGCACATTTCGCCTGTTTCACCACCGTTATCATTAGACTATAGCCACTAATACGAGAATACTGTTCTGAAAGACTGTCTTAAATAATAATGTTGAAAAGGGTAAGGATAAGAGTTTTTTTTCATTAAGGTAACCACACATTTGCCTGTATAGTACAACTTATTATCTGTATCCGCAAATCCCCAATATTAATGCTGTCTCCTGAGAAACACAAGTGTAGAGTCAAATCATATTTAATAATTAATAATATAATCTATTCAATTAACACCCCTGTGTGACAGAACACATTTAAGACTAACACCCCTTTAAATATGTATTTCCTTCATTTCAGTTCTGTCCCCGGGATACCTGAAAATTCATTATAGCATAATAAAGTCTGTGCATGCATTACCTGTAATACAGCTACTAATAAAGATAACATTAAACTTCATTATTAAGATATCACGCTTTTATTAATAAAATATGTATTGATAAAATTCCTTGTGAATAATTGTAGTGTCTGGAAAGCAATTGTTCATTACTTAATGACGATATTATTTCCACTACATCCAGGACAGTTCCAATGTAATCTATTGTTCCACTTCGTCTGCTTAGTCTCCTAAGCAGTAACATCTCCTACTTTAGTAACATTTAATGGGGAGCAGCTGTTATTTTATGTTTGTTGCAATTGAGAACAGGTTTGGTACAGAGCTGCTGACAAATTTCAGCAGCCAGTTTGCTGCAACTGACCCGTTGTAGCTACCAATCAGAAGCAAGGAGAAACAAACATTAGTTTTGCTTTTTTTAATAAAAAGGAAAACAGAGTAGTAGTTGATGTGGTAATTTCAGGTACAATGTATGAACTAAAGTTAACTAGTCCCACAGTAATGCGTGGGGTCTTATCAACAGAAGAAAAAAAAATAGTTGTAACCCGAAAACACAACAAACACAAAACAAGAAGTCTCCCGGGAACCTAGGTAAATCCCTGTAGTAGTCTAGCAACTATAAAAAAACAACCAAACGCAACAACTTTAAAAGAAAAAGAACATTAAAAACTAATCTGGGGAACAACAAAAACACAGAATCTAATGCGAGAGCTTTATCAAGTCTTCAGTGCTCCTCTCGTCTCAGTAGACCTCTCTCATATATTTGTGTACAGGTCAACTGGAGGTACACTGCTGATAGTAATTTAAGTAGGGAGTTGCGTCAGCATGCGTGGGCATGCTGCAAAGGGAAAAGTATAGGTTTATTCCATGCTGAAAATAAAAGTAAACACAACGTTTCAGCTGTGGAGCCTTCTTTGATTGTGACTCAAAATAAACCTTTACTTGTTCGTTTGATGTTAATTTGACAGTTGCTCTCAGTAGCTAAAGACACTGCTCCAGGTGAGGCTTTAACTCACAACCTCGGCACGACTCCGCTGTGCACTGCTGTATAAGTACCACGCGCTGATCGATTGCGCCACTGGAGCTGCGCAAGTTGTGCTACTCATACAGACTGACCTTGCAGAAACACAGGGTGAAAACGGTTTCGGTTGTGGATCCATCTCCACATGGGGAAAAGGAACAGTAAAATAGCAAGGAAAAGACAAGAAAAGAAACTGAAAGAATTGTGCTAACAGCAAAGGGGGACGGAGGGAGGTGGTCGGAAAAGTAAATCAACCCTGCGGATTATTTGTAGGGACATTTTTTGAGTCAATCAGCACACGGATTTCTCTTCATGTGCCTTAAACTGTGCAGCTTGTATTTTCGTTGTAGATAGGTTTCTTCAGACGTCCAGTAAAATGACAATAATGGAGAACTAGCTGACGCAACCCGTCGTGAAGACCCTCTGTAAGGTGATTACACGTTTCATGTTCAAGTCGCCTCCTTTACACGCAATTGCAGCCCGGACACTGAGAGAAAGCATGAGAAATGGATTCAATTTCAATGTGAAGCGCAGTACAGGCTCGATGGCTTCACATCTCCCATCAATCAAATATAATTGCAGTAAAGCGATCTAAATATGACTCTTAAGTACTTGGAAACATGATTATTTTGAGCGTGCCTCCCAGGGTCTGCTACGAGGCTGAAGTTGGCTTCTTATTCGCCAGCTTCTTATGCGTGTTTTTCGTTCCACCTTAAATGGTGCTGCTGTGATGTTATGTCGCCTTTCGCCTGTAGATGGCTCTCTTCGATCAGTACTAATCCGGCTGGAATACTGTAGACATCTTCACTGAAAGGGAATATCCAAATAAATAGCGACTGTCCAAATTATATTTTTGTATGGAATATATTTCAGAAAATCGCAAACCAATTTTAAAAACTCACCACAACACGGATTTACACTGAGAAAAGGTGAATGCACTTTCTGCTTATTGCTACGGCCTTCCCCCCGATTATGAAAATGTCTCACAGTTCTGACACCGACGTGTGAAAGACAATGTAACAGACTATCAAAATCCTGAAGTACAAGAAATTTTAATTCACCAGTTTTTTAAATATGACCCTCTGATCCTGGCATGTCAGAATACATTTCGAAAAAGTATGGCATGAATTGCACGAATTGCAATGGCACAAATTGTTGAGAATATCACTGACCTTGCTGATATTTGTAGGGGATATGAATGTGTTGCACATGTTGAACTACAACACGTAAAAATTGAGCTTCTTAGTCAATATCACCGGGAATGTCCAATAATGACGAACATCAGTAGCTTCAAGGAAACTTAGACTCGCACATGGAGTTTTCCCAGTGGGCGTTGATTCGTCGAATATACGTATATTTACGGCGAAAATACAGCTATACGTACAGTACCTGGCTCGTGTAAACTTTATTCAGAATCCGCAGTAATAGATGTCTATTATGTAATGAACTGCACCTGAAAGCAAACGTTGGGTCTGTTTCCTTTTTTTTTCCAGCATGAAATAGCAAATCGTTACAAAAAGCACCAGCTAATGCCCAATAGTGTTTTTTTTTTAATTACATTTACTTCAGGCTTCAGACACTTTTTAATAAAACAAAAGTGTCCTGAAACTCCCTAGCAGGTTTGCTTGAACCTGTATTAAAAAAGGTTACCTGAAACTTCCAGGATTCCATTTCATTTTCTGATGTAGCTGTCTCTGAAGTCGGACGTGATGTTTAGCAGATGTGAACTGTGCCTTTTCTATTTTGTTCAAGGGTATTCGCTGTGTGAGCTCTATTTTGTTTAGATTATCTATGTGGTGTACACACAGAGCTCAACTGCATGGTGTGAATTCTCTGTTCAGGACCAGCAGAACCTGAAAAACTGTGAGCTGACTCTGATATGATTTGAACACACAGCCTTCTGATCAGGAGTCAGACGCACTACCGTTGCGCCACAAGGTCACATCTGTCTACGGATTTGAATTCCCCAAAGGAGAAAAATCATTTTCACAAAAAAATATTTTTTTTCCTCCTGTGAGGAGCGCCGCTCTTCTGAAGAGAGTCTCTTCCCAGACCACATTTTATTTTTCCTGCGCAGCTCTTGTGCAGGTGTTGTTCTCGATAACAGATCCAGGAACACTGATTGTTTTTCTATTTTTTTAATTAAGTACCCCATGGTGCAACTGTAACATGTCTGATTCTAAATCCCGAAGTTAATTTTCAAAATATATCGGAGTCAACTGATACTGATCAGGTTCTGATGCTGCTGAACCCACAGATTTAATCATAAGGTCAAATTCCCCAAGCCTGCTGACCTTATATGTCCATCCCTTCTCGTCAAAACTCGTATTTTCACAGGGTACCTATCATAAATTGCAGTATAGAATGAAAAACTCCAGTAGATGTTGGTGATTTTCCTTTAAAAACAATTGAATCTCCGGAAATTTTACGGAGTGTATCACTTTTACTGAGACCGAGGAGTGTTAAGCTGTACATGAGTCTTTGTGGGTCGGTTGTTAACCCAAAGGGTGGTGTTTTGAGCCTTTCCAAGAACGCTATGAGCCTTTTAATGTACACACCCTTCTTACTTCATTTCTCCATGGCCGGTCTTGTACCGCAATCAAATACAGACCCATATGGAGCAGTAGGCTCGTAAATATAGCTTACTGTATATATAATGAAGAAGCAGAGGTTAGTTTCTCATCTGCATGTTGCAGAGCCTTACGCAACTCGTACCATCAGCTGGGGTTTGAGCCCTGCACAGGCTATTAGTTGAAAGGCCATTGTAAATGATGTGTAACAGATTTATCCAGCTGGCTTTTATATTTCACACTAAATTGCGATCTTGAAACCAAAATAATTAGAAATTTTGAATACAACCGTTGTTCTCCAAGAAGGAAAGCTGTTTTACACTGATGTCACTCCTTTTTATTTAACCCAGATTGTGAAGACAACTCTGCCCTATCAAAGGAAAATGTTACACAAAAGTTGGAAAGCACACTCTGAACCCATCTGTATATTTGATTCCCGCAATCCATTCAAAGCTGCTTAGTGCTTCGCAAGCAAATCATTTCAGGGACGAAACTCAGTTTAGTGAACTACTTGTGTATTTTAACTCATTGAATTTGATCTCAAAATTACAGTTCAGATTTATTGGAAAACTTCACAAGCATTGTTAGGTTAGGACTGTAAAATTGTATTTTAATATCTTGGTATATTTACCTTCATTTTAATATAGATATAACCATGAATGTTGTTAAGCATATTGTACTTTTGTCGTACTTTTTAAAACATTTTAGCTGAGGACGCACTGGGACTATTATACCTTGTGATACATGCAAGACATCTGTAAAAAAAGATGTAATTACAATAAAATAGGCAATTAACAGAAAACCACAATTTGTATAATATTATTCCTCGATATCGATGATCAATTGAAGGATTTGAAGAAACTATCAAAGAAACAGCAGCAATAGCAGATGATTTTGGTTTTGAACCCATCTTTACACCTCAATAATCCATTTGTCCTTGAAAAAAGAAAAGATGGGCATGTTTTGAGTCTCATAATTATCCTAGATTATTCTAGATCCAAAAGAAACGTATACATTTGATTGCTTCTGTAGTATTTTGGTTTCTTACGAAGATGTCACGAAGTATTGCCAGGATCTATATTTAGCATTCGGTAGCGATAACACTGCTATTGATTGAGTAAAAATCTATGATGTATTGACAGCTTTATCTGAAGCAAGAAGTCCTCGAACCCCGCTTATGAAGTGTTGGGATTCATACCAAGAAATACTTTTTGTTTTCCCACCCAAAATGCTGCTATTGCATTACACATTATATGAACATTACCAGTTTTGGTAGCTTCTGGGTGCGATTTTCCAAAATTGAAATTACAAAATTATTTAAGATGAACCATGTCCAAAAGTTGTAAATCATGACTAATATTAATATCAACTGAAATTACTACAGAAAAAAAAAGATTTAACCGAAATATTCATAAGGCTATGCAAGCTAAAAAGTAGAACAATTAATTTCATATAACTTTTATTTTTTATTTTTTTAGAGATGGGCTCACACACCTGAAGACACTAACATTTCTCTCCGTTAGAGTGTGTGAATAACAGTTTAACCCAAAATGTTTGTAATTGTGATTTTGTTAAAATGCAATAAATCATCTATCAGCAGTAAAAAAATAATTAAAAAATAAATACTAAATGGGTTTAAAATTCAGGAATGTGATTGGTCAGATGCTTACGATGAGTGTTGTTGGTGTTTCTTGTGACTTAACGAATTGAAAAAAAAATATTCAACTATTATTATTATTATTCAAAACGGCATATTATTCAAACAGCAAGAGCTCGTATGAAAACAAAACAAAAAATGCGTACGCATTAATGTGGGTGGGGCTATGTGAGATAGAGTGTCCCCTTGTGGGGAGTCCCTTCCCTTGCCCACTCTCCCACTAGGGTCTGTTGTAACCCAGTGTGAAATTCAGCATATTGCAGTTCAGCTTTTGATCACTCAGCTGAGAAGCCCTGGGAATATGGGGTAAATACAGGAGACACCCACCAGCCTCAAAGGAGAGTTTTTATCCCCAAGGGATGACTTGTTTTACAACAGCAGACAATATTAAGAAACAAAAACCTCTGTTCTGCTGCTCCAGGTTGGTTCTACTGCGAACAAGTGGGGCTATTTGTAGAGGAGGGGGGCTGGAGGAAGCTAGATGTGAAGTGTCCAGTCTTGTCAAGGGTATTTCAGCTCATTAGATCTGATTAACCAGTTAAAGTGAAATGGTCTGCTTTCTACACAGAAGCCAGTTGTCTCTTCTCAATGTGGGGGTGAGTCCGTCAGTCACATAACAGCTAGGCAGGACTGACAGTCTTGTGTGATCTATTTCATCTCCTGTTACCCCATCTTCCAAAGATAATGGTCCAGTCCAGCCTGGAGTGTCCCAGACTGCTCTGTCTGTGACAGTGGGAGGCTTATCTTTTGTCTCTTGTCCAGCCAGGATGTGACAAATGGTGACCCCTCAATGAAGGAAACCTTGGCTTTTGTTGGTGATTACACCCCCTGGCAATGTTACAGGCGGTGGGGGAACCCCCGGTGATCCCACAGTCCCCCATAGACACTGGCCAGTCTACACAAACCTCCTTTCAGCACAACCCTGACCCCTGTTGTGTCACCCAGGTCTTCTCTGTGAGACGATGATTATTCAGGGAAATTTACAGAATGTATTCCGAAGCAGTCAATGGAAGTATGGAATTAAAATTAGTCATATCTTTATAGATAGAGTATGCCACCTGTTTAATATACTTTTACATTGTGAGAAAATTTGACAAATTTTAAGTCCACCATATATACATGCAATGTTTTAAAGATGGGTCTCTGCACTGCACAGGAATCTCGGTTCACTTACAAAAACTTCAGCTTATAACCCATCTGAAGTGTGTTTTTAGTTTTTATTTTTTTACTGCTTGTTCTTTAAGGTTAAGGTACTAACTAATTGACATTGTTGATTAAAATAAGACTATTGACAAAAAAGAAAGTATTCATCACAAAGGTATTATGCCAAATAAACTCAAGTAATCAACAGCAATTAAGAAAAGAAAACAAAGACATCTTCTGAGGATGCCAGATGGAAATCAAACACACACACTCACACTTAGGGCCAATTTTACCAGAAACCAATGAAACCACCGATGATCTTGGACTGATGTCTGAAAACCAGAGCCCGTGAAGGAAACCAAAGCAAACAGTGCAATATAAAAGTTCTTCAGGTATTAGTAGAACAGACCTAGCTTATCAATATAATACTTATGTCTGAACTTCATAGAATGGTGACACTTCAATCTTTCATATTCAATGTTTTCACAAAATCAACAGCTGAGAACAGACTGTCATATACCTTTACCCAGTGGTTTTCAGAGCAGAGACATCCATGTGGGCAAGAGTGCTTTCCCTGAGGTCCACTGCACGTCAGCTAGCCACGTTCTGGCAGGGTTGTGTGTACTCCTGGGAACGTGGCCTGTATTGAATATCGGGCATTTTGTGCAAATTAATAATGTGAGCATATTAATATGATTTGTGTTGAAGCCAAACATAGAAAATCGCTGTAAGAACTTGAATTTAATCTCCCGTGTCACTCCTGAAATGCTGACCATCACCCATCTTCTGATTTGTAGATGCATGTGTTAATGGATATTTATTGTCTTCTTTTTTCACCCATATGCTCTTCTCTGCATCATTAAGTACTTCTGGGTCATCTCTTGTACCTTGTGGCATCTTGGCTGGTGGTGAATGGCAGGTTGCTGCTATAAAAATAACATGCCTACCAATATGATTATGTTGAAGACAAAACCAAAACAATACAACTGTTTTGCACTGTACAATTTACACTATCACAAGCTTGTCATATTTACAGTCATCAAACGATTTGGGATGCTGTTCCCGTGAACAATGTTGTTTGTTTAAGAAACAGATTAAATTTCAAATCTTTAGATTTTAAATATAAACCACTGACAATATGGTAATCACTTTTGCAACTTCTTAAAAGTTATAAGATAGCTGTAGAGCCATGTTGTCTCTAACCTATTCAGAAACTACCACTTAAATTGTAAGAAATTGTTCTCTAGACACATCTTGTGGGCTCTGTTCTCGATGAATTGGAAAGGTGTCACTCATGAATTCCAGTACTCTGTCGATTTCTCTCTTACCAAGAGACTACCCATCTTACGCTGCAGGAAACTCCAGTGCCTGGTCTGGGAATGCTGTGCTATTCAGATTCTGTCAATAAATTTCAAGAATGGTTCACTTCTCAAAACCTTTTTTGTTTACACGATGTGGCATTTCTTTGCAGTAACAATTGAGTGGGGTAGTTATCTGCCTTCTATGCTCCTCTGAAAATTATGTATCTTTTTGGCAGTCCCATATCCCTTCCTTATATCCTTGCTGGTGAGAATGAGAAATGCCATTTTTAAGACAATAACACAAACATAATTCTAACATATATTTTCTTGTAGCTTAAAATTAATATCTTCAAAATATGCACTTTAGTACACTTACTGAGTTTCTGTTTTGGAAATTGTCAGTGATCCAACCACTCCAGAGCTTGTCCTTTGCCTTGAAATGATTTTCTGGAAATGCTATAATCAAAGAGGAGCTCTTCTCCCTCAACAATGTCATTTTTTGTCACAGACAGGATTATGACAGGCTGTTCGTTTATATAAATGACCCTCTTACAGCCTTGATGTATTTATCCACCTTCTGATCGTCTCCATATCCGTGAGGCAGGCACAGTGTTCTTCACGAGCATCAGTGCACAGTTTTTGTGCAGGTCCATCAAAAAAAGAAAAGATGTATCTTCTCTCCCTCTGCCATCTGTGCCGTTAGGGCTTCAGCGGCTGTCTCTGTGATGATCTCGCCATGATAATCACACACCACCTCTCCTTTCTGAAAACCTGGAAGTCACAACCTTCTTCCCCTTCACAGGATTGTCACTGATGCTCAGGCCTTTCCAGATTTGATGCTTTTCTATCTTTTTAATTTGCTTGTCATTTGGTGGTAGTCCTGTCTTGGGCTTCCACTTCTCAAACACCTCAGATACTGTTGATGCATTGGCTGAATATAGTAGGTTACCTGACAGCCATCTAGTGTAAAGGTCTAGAAGGATAACCACAATATAAATCCTCAGAATATATTCCAAACTTAGTGTTTGTCGGTGAAGATAATTGATTTGTAAACTTGCCATTAATGGTCTGCAGTCTCACTTCCTCTGTTCTGATTTCCACCTGTCATGACTTCCAATCAGTTTCAGATGTTCCTTTTTTTGGTAAGCTGCCCATATAATAACACGGGAAACACCTTTATCAGCTGCTGGAAGGCCGTAGCATCATCCATCTTCGGACATGTAAATCCTGCAGCTGCTGTTGTGGATCTTGGCCTTGATCCACTGTTGTAAAAAATTTTAAATAAAATATCACAGGTCTCTGTAACACACAATGTCAAAAATAACTGAGTAGGTGTATTGTATTCAAACCTACTCCACAGCAGGTGTACATTCTTGTCCAGAGTCTGATGATTGATTACTTGACCTGAAGTTAAAAAAAAGAAAAGAATGATTGTTTTGTGAGACTTATTTTAAGATTGTGATGATGTTTACTAAACTCCTTGTCCTGCAAAGCCTTCAATTACTTTGATTGCTGAGCAGATGCTGACTGAGTCAGTATTCTATAATGTTTCTCTGCGGGCGCATTGAAATGGGCTAAGTAATCCGCCATAATGCTCTTCTGTGCATCGGTTACATTTTTTGCTGTCATCTCAATTGCCCTCCTGGCTGGTAATGAATGGCTGGGGGAATCTACAAAACAAACAAGCAAGCATATGTGAATGTTTCCAACCCACAGAAATATAAAGTTATATATTATTCTGCTTACTTCTCATACAGGCTTCTCAAGTTGTTGGAAGGACTGTGACTTGGCTCTCCCGCAGATGAACTGAAAAACTTTTTGTCTCCCTTCACAGCTGCTGACCTGGGCATTACAGCTTAGTTTAGTGAAGTAAAGATGAAACAGCTGATAAAACACAAATAAAATGCAATTAAGGTACATTGGAGATTTTCTTAAATACTATACATGATGGGAGCTATGCAAGTGGAGGTCTTTTGTTCTGTATTAACATGGATTTTAATGGGCTTCTATGAAAATTGGCCGTGGTGTGAGTGTGTGAGTCCTGTGATGAACTGGTGTCACATTATGGGCAATACTGTGCTTTGCACCCACTGCTTGCCAGAATGGTTCCAGTTCCACCACAACCCTGAATCGAGTGGAGGGGTTTATCAATGTAGCCATCCACTTGCATGTTCCTCTTCACTCAATGCAAAGGAAGCCAGCTGCTGTGATGAGGTTTTGTGCTGGTTAACAGCAAACTAGACCATCTTTTTGCCCACTTGTTGAAACAACACTTTTTTTTTTGCATCCATTCCTTGACCTGTAATAGCAAGAAAATAAAACTTAATACACCAAACTGTAAAAATCGTGTGTGTGTGTGTGTGTAACTTATTTGTTGTATGAAAGTATTCTTACTGTCATGTTCTTTATCAGCCCTGGGTGCTGCAGGTCCTTCAGCTGGAGAAAGGTCTGCAGGTAATACAGCACAAGATGATGGTCAGGCAGGGTGTTCTCTTAAGAGCTGTATGTCTTGCCCAGTCTGTGCAACCCTCAACACCTTCCAGCAATCTCTGGTACTTGGTTATGGACTCTGCATCTGTCTATATCTGTGGGAGAAAGTAATGCTATCAACATCTTTTTTTTTAGTTCAAATTAAAAGAAATACAGTTGAATAAAGTTAAAAAATGAAAAGTACCTCTTTCTGGTAATCTCTTGGCAACATTCTTACTGTTTTTCTTCTGAATATCCTTTAGGATACTATGGAAGTTGATGAGGTTAGCCAAGTTGGGATCATCTACTTTCACATTGATAGCCTTCAGGATGTAGCGCGGAAAACGGTTTATGTTCTTGATATAATTAGCAATGGTTTGGTGAGACAGTCCAGTGGTCTTCATTTGGTTACAATAATTGTGTTTTGGTTATGTCCTTTACAAAGTGTAAGGAAGATGCAGATTGATCCATAAAGATGGATCTGTAAGGGGCGGTGTGTTGTAGTTCCTCCCAGGTGGCTGGTTTCTTTCTGTAAGTTTCTGTGTGAGTAGGTCCAGTTTCAGTTGGTGAATGGGTTTCTGCTTTCCCTGCTGGGGATTATGCATAGACCATTAACATCTCAATAGGCAATAAGGGTCTTTTTGTTTTCCTCCCTAATAGGACTGTGAGCTGTGAGAGTTTCCATAGCTGATTGGTTTCAGTTATTCTTCTGTTTGTTGCCTAAGTGTTAGTATGGTGACTGTGAAGAGTTCCAGTCCCTGTAGGATCTGGCTAGTTAGGAGAGGAGAACAAAACTCTTTCTCCCAGAGTTTCTCAGAGAGGAGACCACCTGGGACAAGGAGGGCTGCACTCTCCTTACAACGACTGAAACCCTCCCAGTTTTTCCGATTTTCAGGCCTTGTGGAAAGATAATATCAAGTCTTTTGATCCACCCCCTTTCCTTTTTCTTTCTTTCTGTCTCTGTCCAGTTGGGGTTGCTTTCCAGTCCCGTGGCTTCCAGCACTTCCGGCCCATTCTATAGGAAGTGTGCCACCAGATGAGTACTCCTGATATTGTGCTGGTTGGGTTTGGATGGAGTTAGCTGTTTCCCCACATAGGTCACCCCGCAGTTTTTGCACTGGATGCCGTAGATGGCGTTATTGGTGTTTCCTGAGTGCCCTTTGCAACTGGAAGATTTCTTTGATTCTGTTGTTTTGGATCATTGTTTTCTGTTATGAAATGTTCAGCTCTTGGTGCAAATGATCTGTTTTGTACAGGTTATAGCTTGCTTTGGACTAAGTAATCCTGAAGGTTTCGTTTTTTTTCTGTTTACAGATGTGATTTTGTGCTCCCTCAGTATGTTTGTACTTTCTAACATCATGGTGAATGTAAACTTTAGTTTTTGGTTGGTTTTTATGCTTTTTTATGCAACATATGCTTTTATGTTGTGATGAGGAGTATTCTTCTGCCATCTGGAGTATTTCTATTTAGAAATGTTTTTCCACATTTTTTAGGAAACTTCATGTGTATCCTCTCGGGTGTAGAGCTTGGAAGAGTGTATGTTTTGGCTTCCTCAAAGTCTTGTGTACACATTTTGTGGAAGTGTAGGAGTTGTGATTTTACCAGTCCTTTGAAAGTATGTTTTGGGTGAAAGCTTTCTTTAGTAAACCATATGTGTCTGTATCTTTGAAAAATACTTTTGTTGTCCAGTTTGTCTGTGTTGTTGAAGGAGGAACCCTTGTATGTGGTGGTGTCTAGGAAGCCTATCTGGCTGTCATGCTTGGTGTATTTGAGTTTAATGGATCTGTGTTGTTAATGATTTCTTGAAAGGTGTGATCTGTGCTGCCCATGTGTTTATAGGCAGCCATGTTGCACAGTGGTGCAGTGGTCAGTGTTGCTGCTTTAGCCTTGGGGCCCTGGGTTCAATTTGAGGTATCGGCTGAAAACTGATTACAGAGAGGGCAGTATTTGTGGGAAGTGTCCATGCTGGACTGAAATGAGACTGTGCAGGTTTCACATCTTCTTCAGCTTCCATCTTCCACCTGTCCGCTGGCTCTTCAGCTGGGGTGGGGAGTCTTCTAGGCTGGGGTGGAGTGCTTCTTGAAGAGGGGTGGGAATCATTCGCCCTCTTTTTGTCCAAGTAAAAAAACAACATGCAAAGACTTTTTTCCTTGCAGACAATGAAATTTGCAAAACTTATATTTCTTTGTTGCCAAAGAGACTCAAAAAGGCAATTTTTCTCATTCGCAGTCACATACAGATAACATTTGATTTAAAGATCAAAAACAACTTTAGTGTAACGAAGCTAGGTTGTGGTGAAAAGGATCCGATGCAGATGCAGGAAACCTTGGGCGGTGAGTAGGCGGACAGAGCAAATCCAGGAGCTGAGTCGTAGTCCGAAGGCGTAAGGTAGCTCAAGATCCGGTAAAGGCACTGGTGGCGAACCTAGCTTCTTGGAGGACAGGCGCAAGGGTAAATTCTTGGTGGCCAGCCAGACGAACTGACCTTTCCTGAACCGAGGGGCAGGTCTACGACGTCTGTTGGCAAAAGCGGCCGGGCGCTGAGTTGACTTGAGAAGAGATGTTCTAGCCACCTTCCAGGTCCTCCTTAACTTCGAGATGTATTGTCTCAGAGAAGGAATTGTCGTAACCAGAGGGGCGTCAGAGATGAGGGAAGGTTGGTAACCTAAGGAGCAAAGGAAGGGGGAGAGGCCTGTGGAGGAGGATGTAAGGGAGTTATGAGCGTACTCTGCCCAGGGAAGTAAAGATGACCAGTCATCTTGGGAAGATGAAGTGAAGGCTCTAAGAAAAGCCAGGAGCGTTTGATTAGTTCTCTCCACCTGCCCATTGGCTTCAGGGTGATATCCCGACGTTAAGGACACATGAGTGCCCAGGGCCTGACAAAAAGCTCTCCAAAAGGCCGAGACAAACTGGGGACCTCTGTCTGAGACCACATCCCTGGGCAAACCATGTAGGCGAAATACGTGCTGGACGAACAGCATTGCCATCTCCTGGGCCGTGGGTAAGGCTGGGAGCGGAGCAAAGTGGGCTGATTTGGAAAATCGATCGGAGACCGCCATGATAACCGTATTACCTTGACTGCTGGGGAGATGAAATCCACCGCTATGAGAGACCAAGGGCGGTAGGGGACCGGGAGGGGGTGCAAGAGACCCATCTTCCTGGCACGCGTGGTCTTGGTTCTGGCACAGGTAGGACATGCTCGATTATAGTCTATTACATCCGCTCTCATGGTAGGCCACCAGAAGACCCTACTCAGGAGATCCAAAGTACGTTTGACCCCAGGGTGGCCTGCGAACTGTGAGTCATGACTCCACTGTAAAACCGCCGAACGTAAATTATCCACCACAAACAATTTGTCCACGGGGCAACGGAGCATGATGGTGGTCTTGTCCAGGGCCCGCCTGACTTGATCCTCAATCGAGCACCGAACTGCTGCCATGACACGGTTAGTTGAAATTATCGGTTTGGGTGCATAATCCAGATCCGGGGGGTCATGAAGTCGGGAAAGAGCATCCGCCCTACCATTCTTAGATTCAGGGATATAGGTGATCACGAAGTTGAAGCGCGAGAAGAACAGAGACCAACGAGCTTGACGTGAATTGAGGCGTTTAGCCGATTGGATGTAGGCCAAGTTCTTTTGGTCCGTGATTATAACAAAAGGATGCTGAGCCCCCTCCAGCCAGTGCCTCCATTCCTCAAGGGCCAGCTTGATAGCAAGGAGCTCGCGATTACCCACGTCATAATTCACTTCGGCAGGAGAGACCTTCTTGGAGAAGAAGGCACATGGATGTAGAACCTGTCCTTCTTCCTGACGCTGGGAGAGGACTGCCCCAACCCCATAGGCAGAGGCGTCCACTTCCACTACAAAGGGCCGGGAGGGATCCGGGTGACGGAGAAGAGTAGCAGTGCTGAAGAGGTGCTTTAAGCGTAGGAATGCCTTGTCCGCCTCCGGGTTCCACTTACCTCGGCCAGGTCGGTTGCGAGTTAAAGCAGAGATGGGCCCCACAACTGAACTAAGGTTCCTAATGAACCGCCTATAAAAATTAGCAAAACCCAGAAAACGCTGCATCTGCTTTAGATTGCGCGGAACTGGCCAGTCGTTAATGGCTGCTACCTTAGATGAGTCCATGGCCACACCCAGAGGAGAGATACTGTAACCGAGGAAATGGGTCTTGGAGACATGGAACACACATTTTTCCAGCTTAGCATAGAGCCTATTGTCAATCAATCTTGACAAGACCTCCTGTACATGGCGGACATGATCCTGAGGGTTGGTAGAAAAAATCAAAATGTCATCGAGATATACCAGAACAAAGCTACCAATAATGTCCCTAAAAATATCATTCATAAAAGACTGGAAGACAGCCGGAGCATTGACAAGGCCAAAGGGCATGACCTGGTATTCATAGTGCCCATGCGTAGTCATAAAGGCCGTCTTCCATTCGTCCCCCTCCCGTATCCTGATAAGGTTATAAGCCCCACGTAAATCCAGTTTTGAAAAGATGGTGGCTCCACGTAAGGACACCAAAGCTGCTGGAATTAGAGGCAGAGGGTAACGATGTTTAATTGTGATGGAGTTCAACCCCCTGTAGTCGATGCATGGGCGCAATGAGCCATCCTTCTTTTCAATAAAAAAGAAACCAGCACAGGCAGGAGAAGAGGAGGGGTGAATAAAACCTGAGTCCAGGGCTTCCTTAATGTAGTCTTGTAAGGCCTGATTCTCCTTTTGGGTTAAAGGGTAAATGCGACCCTTGGGGGGGAGTGATCCTGGCAATAAATCGATGACACAGTCGCAAGTTCGATGAGGGGGAAGCAAGAGAGCCTGTTGTTTATCGAATGCCTGTTTCAGGTGAACGTATTGAGGTGGAATAGAAGGTGGAGCATCTACAGGGAGGATAGCGGTGGAGACCTTAACAGGGAGGCGACAATAATTGGCATGGCACGTGTGACTCCAGGCAATGATCTCATTCTTGGCCCAGGAGATGTGGGCGTCGTGTTTCCTGAGCCAGGGAAGGCCCAGGATCAGCGGGTAGGCAGGTGAGTCCAGGAGAAGAAATGAAATATCTTCCATATGAGTGGCCCCAACCCTGAAAGAGAGCGGGATGGTTTGCAGTGAAACCTGAGCAGGGGTTAGTGGAGAACCATCTAGGGCTAGAATGCTGACGGGGGGTGACACAGAAACCACGGGGATATTCCATCGGTGGACGAAGGAAGTGTCTATGAATGATCCTTCTGCACCTGAATCAACAAAAATCGACAGCAGATGAGTATCAGACCACGACAATTCAGCCGGAAACAGAGTGCCCAAAGAGGCTGGGGAAAAAACAGCACTGCTGACCTTAGCTGAAGGCTGCAGTAGAGCACGAGGTGCAGACGGTGGTCTTGACGGACAAGTAGCGAGCCGATGGTTATGAGAAGCACAGTACATACATCGTCCCTCTCGGCGGCGCCTTTCCTTTTCTTGAAGGGAAAGAGGAGCATGTGGCAGAGCTGGCAAAGCAGGAAGCGATGCCTCGGGAGGGCCATATCTGCTTCCAGTGGGTCTGTCTGCTTTCCGGATTCTGATGCGTGTGTCCAATTACAGGACCTGGGAGATCGCTGCTTCCATGGAATGAGAGTGGATTGGGATGAATACCAAGTGTTCCTTCTACTCCTCTGACAAACCCTTACAGAAAAGGCAAACAAGCACCTCTGGGTTCCAGGCGGACTCTGTGGCAAGAGACTGAAATTCCTCCACATAATCCTGTAGAGGTCTATCACCCTGTTGAATTGCCGAGAGCCGAAGGTGAACCAGGTCCAGATTGTTCTGCGAAAAACGTGCCTGAAGACGATCCGTAAAGCTATTGAAATCCATGGGTTGCGAATCTGCTCTGGTCAAAAAAACAGAAGCCCAATCCAAAGCCTTGCCTGTCAACAGGGAGATCGCAAAACCAATCTGTTCTTGCTGCGTAGGAAAACGCTCTGGATGCAGATGAAAAGAGAGGTAGCATTGGGTAATGAATCCTCTGCAACCAGAAGGATTACCGTCATATTTTTCAGGAAGAACAAATGGTAAGGTTTGGGGGGGGGGGTGGGCGGGGCCGCGGCTTGAGTGGAAGAAACTGCAGGAGGAGCAGTAGAAGGTGCTGGGGGCACCGGGGGGGACGAAAGCCAGGCAACGTGATTGGTAAGAAGTTGAAGAGACTGCTGTAACTGAGATAGAGCTTGGGAGTGCTGGTGGAGGAGGGAGAGAAGAGCTTGCGCATCCGCAGGATCCATACTGTAAGGCTCGGTATTCTGTAACTAAGCTAGGTTGTGGTGAAAAGGATCCGATGCAGATGCAGGAAACCTTGGGCGGTGAGTAGGCGGACAGAGCAAATCCAGGAGCTGAGTCGTAGTCCGAAGGCGTAAGGTAGGTCAAGATCCAGTAAAGGCACTGGTGGCGAACAATCCAGAACGAGAGACAGGTACGTGGTCGAAACAAGAGCTGCAGGGTCAATACCGAAAAATAGTCACTGGTAGCAAACAATCCGAGGGTCGAAACGAGAAACGAAGTCCAAAGGCAAAAGGCAAAGTCAGAAAATCCAGTAGGCAAAAGGGAAAGAAACGCTAGGTAGAGCAACACGTAGTGAACTCAATACCAAGCAGTGATATGCGGGTAAGGGAGGCTTAAATAATGCAGCCTGCCACACGGTAAGGCGTCTGATGAGAATTAACACGTGCGGCGGCGTTTGTAATTATCACCCTGCTGCTGGGACTGATTAGACCTCTTAGGAGCTGGTCTGGGCCGGTTAGTGGTCGTGACATTTAGAACTAATAATATTAAAGGTCTGGATTGTATAAATAACAATTTGTTAATGGTGGACTGTTTGGATCATTTTGTAGATGATCCTGGTTCCTTGTTGGAAGGTATCCTGTCTGTTTGACATGCTTGGTGTGTAGGCAGTGTGGAGGGTGACCGTACGGTTGCGTGTGTTGTCAACTCTGGATTGATCCATACTTACCATTTAAATGCCTAAAGCTTTGTTGACACTGTTAGGTTTCCACTGTTAGGCAGCTTTACCTCTGTAGAATCTGTGGCTCCATAGGAAGACAATCTTGCCTTTCTGTGTGTCACTATGTTTCTGCCTGGGTCTTCAGGCATTGTTCTGGAACACTGTGTCTGTGCTGGCCTGTTTTTATCCTGTTTTGTAAGGGGGCTAGTTTGTATCCCATGGTCTGTGTTCCTTCTGTACGTTTCTGTATGAGTAGGTGCAGTTTCAGTTGAATGTGTTTCTGCTTTCCCTGGTGGGGATTATGCATGGCCATTAACATCTCAATAAGCAATCAGGGTCTTTTGTTTTCCTCCCTAGTAGGACTGTGCAAGCTCTGCGAGTTTCCATAGCTGGTTTCAATTATTCTTCTGTTTGTTACGTAAGTGTTAGTATGGTGAAGAGTTCCAGTCCTTGTAGGATCTGGCTAGTTAGGAGAGGGGAACAAAGCTCTCTCTCCCAGATTTTATCCGAGAGATGACCATCTGGGACAAGGAGAGCACTCTCCTTTCAACGACTAAAACCCTCCCGGTATTTCTGATGTTCAGGTCTTGTGTAAAGATAGTATTAAGTCTTTTGATCCACTCCCTTTCCTTTTTCTTTCTTTCTATCTCTGTCCAGTTGGGGTTGCTTTCCAGTCCCGTGGTTCCTGGTGTACCTGTGTTATGTCAGCTTGGTTCGGCTGGAGTTACTCGTTTCACCCACATAGGTCACCCCGCACTTTTTGCACTGGATGCTGTAGATGGTGTTATTGATGTTTTCTGAGAGTGCCCTTTGCAACTGGAAGATTTCTTTAGTTTTGTTGTTTTGGATCGTTGTTTTCTGTTATGAAATGTTTGGCTCTTGGTGTATATGATCTGTTTTGTACAGGTTTTAGCTTGCTTTGGACTAATTAATGCTGAAGGTTTTTGTTTTTTTCTGTGTGCAGATATGATTTTGTGCTCCCTGAGTATGTTTGTGTTTTCTAATATCATGGTTTTTGGTTGGTTTTTATGCTGAGTTGAGAATAGGATGTGTTGAGGGGTATTTTTCTGTCATCTGGAGTTTTTCTATTTAGAAATGTTTGTGCCACATTTTTGAGGAAACTTTGTGTGTATCTTCTCTGGCATAAAGCTTGGAAGAGTATTTGTATTTGGCTTCCTCAAAGTCTTGTTGTTGTGTACAGATCTTGTGGAAGTGTAGGAGTTGTGATTTTACCAGTCCCTTTAAAGTATGTTTTGGGTGGAAGCTATCCTTGTGCAGTAAGCCGTGTGAATGTGTCTTTGAAAAATACCTTGGTGTTGTTGAAGGAAGAAACCTTGTATGTGGTGGTGTCTAGGAAGTCTATCAGGCTACCATGCTTGGTGTATTTGAGTTTAATGGACCTGTGGTGTGTGTTGAGGGTGTTAATGATTTCTTGTAAGGCTTGATATGTGCTGCCTATATGTTTATTTTTTATATAGTTGCCCTGGGATGGACTGGTGTCCTTTCCAGGGTGTAGCCTGCCATGTGTCTATTTCTTGCCACGTTTTAAAGTGGAGTAACAATCTTACTATTTTTACGGTTTTAAATTGACATTTACAAATGTATATTGAAGCAGCTACCCACCTGAACTAAACTATGTCAGCATGTGTAGTCTGCAAAGGAACAAGTAATAGGTTTATTCCATACTGAAAAGAGAAGAGAGAAAACTCAATGTTTCGGTTGTGAAGCCTTCTTCAGGTGTGAGAAAGACAGGGCAGATTACAAAGATTAAATAGCACAGAAGAACAAAAGCTGGGAGAGGGGAGGAGGCAGGAGCAGCAGAGAGGCCACTCAGGAAGTGCAAAATGGAGAGAGGTGAAGAAAGGTGTGAAGTCAAAACCTGCAAGAGAATAGAGAAGATTACATTAAAATAAGTCAGTCATTGAGAGATCCTGGCTATTTGAGGTGAAAAGAAAAACTACCTTCTCCAAGGTTAAAGATTTGGAGAAATCTTTAACCTTCCCAGCCCTAATATGTTCTCTGAAGCATTCTCCTAGTCTCTTTTCGGTTTCCCAAATGTAGATAGCTGGGCATTTTTTGCAAGAGATACAGTAAATGAGATACAGGATGTTGTCAGGGTTATCCGGAATTGTCCTGTGATGCCCTGAATGTCGTTAGATATGTATTTGCAAGTGATGCAGCGAGTGCTATTGCAGGGGAAGGTGCTGAGTGCGAGGGAGCTGTGAACAAGAAGCTTATGTGGTGGTCAGCGATAAGAGATGATTGGGCGGTCGGAAAAAAGAGTACCGATGGAGGGATCGTCCTGTAAAATGTAGTCATTGTTAATGATGGTCCTGGGGGTAGAAATTGGGTTAGGGTGGTAGGGAAGCACCGAGGGAATGCAGTTGTGAGACTGGGAGTTCCTGATTGAGTTGATGATCCGAGGGCTGTTTTTGGCCCGGGAGTAGAATAAAGTGACACCTTTCATCAAACTTATTGACAGGTACCACGCCCCCTTTTTCAGCCAATGGGAGGCCGCCATGGGCAGATGTCCTGCCCCCTTATTGGCCAAAGGTGCAATGTTATGGGCGGATGTCCCGCCCCCTCCAGAGCCAATGGTGTGTCATAATGAGTGTTGTCCCGCCTTCCACCCCGAGCAGCCCCGGGCCTCAGGGTCCAAATGCCCACCACCACATCCCCTTCGATTTATAAATAAGTGTGTGAAAGCGCGTATTAGCGACGAGGGTTGGAAGGCGATCATGTCTGCTGCAGGTTGGAGCGCAGTCTATTATAACCCTAGGGAATCGGCGGTGTGGGAAGTCTGGTGAGGGCCGCGAGTTTCCGGGATGTGAGCGCACGCACACACGCACACACACACACACACACTGACTGAGTAAAGTGTCACAGAAAGAACTCGCAGGACAAATAGCATGTGAAATGTGAACCACTTTATTTCATCAGTAGGTTTTAAATTACAGAAACATCCCAGTATACACTTTTAAACTTTTCACACACACTACAGACTACTGCTTGCAATCGCCAATTAAATGTTGGTGCAGAAAATTAGTTGTCGCTATCGCCCCAACATTGTTAAGAAACTCAGCAGCATCTGAAAAAGCATTCATAACGCCCTTTCTCTCGCCATTTCTATAGCCGTGAACACCGAACTGGGCGACCCTAACAGAGAAAATAAATTAGCCTAAGTGATCAGAGGGACGGTGTTACCACAGGTTCTATGTAAAATACGTTGTATTTTGGAATACACACCGCTGAATCCGCCAGGCTTCAGTTTATGATCTGAAAACATCAGAATCGCAGTAATTTCACTCATGTTATTTACATATATATCTCTTTAACAAATTCAAGGACATTAGCATTCGGCTTATTGATTTTCATTTCAAGCTTTACAGAAAGAAGGGTGTAAAGCACTCTTTGTAAGAATTCTGACGTATACATTCGGAATTCTTTATTCTTCTCACGATGGCACACCTGTGTCTGTGAAAAAGAGTGAAAGCTCTATTCACATTGCGAGTATTTCACAGCCCCGGTTTTATATAGATCTTTTTTTCTTTTCTGTAAAAATAAGTATAAATAAGTATAAAATAAGTTTTGCAATGCACCAAAAGTCACGTGTAGTATTTTTCCCATCTACCTTTACAAGTAAGGAGCGTACATACTCATATGGCGAGCGGTCATCAATTATTTTTCTCAGCAAGTGCTTTATACTCCGCTCAGTATCATCTGTAAAAGTATAGGCACCCAGGCCACTGGCGATGTACAGAACAGCCGATAAAATTCGGGCTAAACTTATAAATTTCAAACTTATAAGCTTATAAAGAGACACTTATAAATTTCTAATGCGGCAAACAAAACATCTTTGTACTGTAACATGACCAGGGGAAGGGTCATTCATAACAGGTATTTTCGGAATGACCTACTTAAAATACTAGATATGGACCTTGGCAAAATGGCTGCCAAAAAGAATCAGCTGACCGGTAAATGGAAAGGGTCTACCCTGAGAAACAATGAGACACAGCTGAGCCGCATCAGGAACCGAAATATAAGTGCCCCGGAGGCAGTGAACAGGGCGGAAGCCGATAAGGTGAATGCGGTTTGGAGGAAAAGAGAGGAAAGAGGTGCATGTTAAAGATCGGGCTAAGGAATAACGGACTACTGAAAGGAGAAAAGGTTTATGGTTTTTGGATTACGGACACTGGATAAGGATACATCGCGGATTGGCTTTATTACGGACTTTTGGAACTTGGATCGGATCAGGATTAAGGGAACGGATTACGGACTGTATTTGGAAGATAGTTGGAGGAAGAAACGCCACGAAACTCAGGAAAGAAAAGTGTGGTGTGAGTACTACTTTCATTTACATAAACTTTCCCCTGGAGACACCACAGTACCCATCCGCGCACCCGACAACTAGGCATGTGTGACCCCGTTGACCTGGATGATTAATCAAACAGGCCGCGCATTCATCAACCACAACCCCCTTTAAACAATGGTTGAAGGTGCAACATACCACCGACTTTACAATCTGATCCATAGCATCGGGTTCATTAGAGCCATCGTTAGCTAAACTAGGTTGAACATCATCATTAATCACATTTTGGCGAGCACACATGAACAGACAAGAAACATTCAAGCTTGATGGTAGTTTGAAGATTGATGTGTCGACCTCTTCGTTATTCTATTAAAGGAAAAAAGAATAGGAAGGCTTAACAAAATAAATAGGCATGCTTTTTACCTAAAGTATTTACAATTTCAATGCCTCTTTTGTGTTAGAGTTTTTCGTTTGCTTCGAACTTGCTGTGGTTTAATATTTACCATTTGTAGCAACTCTTCATCAGTCGTTGACGGACCCCCAACACCTGAATCACCGTCAGAGTTCACATGACACCCACTGTCACACACCACTGAGTGCTGGGTCAGCTTTTGCTAAAAAGAAGACAAAGTGTTGAAAACGAAATACGCTAAACGCAGGTTGAAACGACAATTCCACTATCAGAAAAATGATTTAGCAACCTACTTCTTCAGTTTGCATAGCAGAGGAATCCGATGATTCACTACTCAAAGAAGCTATCTTCGCAGCAGTCAATATCGGGGCCTGACAGCTCAGGTGTCATACTTCAAAACTGGCAAGTCGGCTAATTTAAGCACAAACTCCAAATTTGTAACCATGCCTACATAGCTCAAGACATTTTTCAAATGGTTGTGATGTTTTAAAACGCCCCACCATATCCCCCCGCCCCAAAATCACATGTGTTTTATCGAGAGTGAAAAGTAATCACGTTGAATTAAAACATGTAAGCTTATTTCAATGACAAATTCTCAACAACTTTTCAAAAGTTTGAAATGATTTTCCACGTACCGTGAACATAAAGTCTTTAAACCTTAAAAATATTAACATGCAACCCAAGTCTCAAATGATGTGTGTTTCTCTAGAAAAGAAATTACATTGAATCTAAAAATGTAAAACATATTTTAGCTTTTGAGAAGAGCAATGTAGGGCAGGTCTTTATATTTTATTGGATAGGTCATAAAAGTGTTAAAATAATTGAATAAGACATTTAGCAGCGATAACTTATAAGCACGAGCAAAAATTGATATTTATAACGCTTATAGATTTTAACAATATACTGTTATACAATTATACAATATACAGACTTTACTAAAATGTTTACTTTTAAAATATTACATCACAACATGTCCACACCCAGGCACCTGCCGTTAAAGGTTATGGGATGTAGAGATACAGTATATAAGGTTCATGATAAGAATAAAAACCGCTCATGCTAATACACAAGCACCTGTGTCTCACCAAAGCTGACAAATAAAAAGCCAAAACACCACACTTGTGAACAGGAGAATGAGCGAGTGAGTGGAGATAGGGTGCCTCCTGCAATTATAGACTTAAAACACCTGTTTTTCCCAGGTGGTCTCCCATCCAAGTACTAACCAGGCCAGTCCATGCTTAGCTTCTGAGATCAGACGAGATCAGGCGTGCTCAAGGGGGTGTGGCCGTAAGCAAGAGCAAGGCTCACTGGCACCCTTCTTATTGAGAGGACAGCTCCGTCACCTCTCTTACGACGCTGCTTTTTTTCCCTTGCGTTTTTCTCTTCTTCCCACGTTCTCTCTCTTCACAGCCTTCGTCCCCGCTCTATTTCACTTCAGCCTTTCACTCTTGCTTCCTTCCAATGAGGACGGAGCTGCGGGAGAAAGGGCGCTATAGAGGATTGCTGTGGAGAGCTGCTGCTGTGCTTTGACATCTGAGCTCTGTGGAAAACGATCTCAATACAATTCTGAAAAACGCGACTCCCAGAACGCCAGCCGAACAAGTCTTGAAGTGGAAATCTAATAAGTAAATTGATTCTTAAAATATAGAGAGCTTTGCAAAAAAATATATTGGTGCTTTTAGATAATATATTTCATGGATGTAATTGCTGTGCTACAGTACGTGCAGAATTTTTGAAAACAGTGCGTCAACAAAGTACACTGTTTAGGTTACTTTAGAAGACAATGTACAAAATCAATATATGCTGTCTGGGTCGTTAGAATTAGCTGACAGTAACTGATTAGCTTTGAATAACAAATCTAGTGCTTCTTCTCTTGCTTTTTGATGTAATCTGTTTTCTCTTAGGGAAAGGGGAAGTTTTAGAAGGGACAAAGCGCTGAGCTTTTTTACAGCGCAACGTCTTATAAAAACCCTGTACTGCTTCTAACAAATTGAGTCTCTGGTTGCACTTTGCGAAGTGGCAGCAGGGCTCCCAATATTGCAATATTGAAATAAAGACCTTACTCAGGTGAGAACTCTCTCTTCCTTGCTTCCTTGATAGTTATATTTCCATGACACTGGTTTTAATGTCTGTAGATTGTATCTTATTCTTATTTCTTGTTTTGTTTCATGTTCATTTTATGTGTTTTCACCCAGTTGACTCCAGTTAATAACAGTTCACCCAGTTAATAGCCACTTTTTATGCGCGAAAAATGGGTGATCTTTCTATCTCGTGATCAGCTTAGTATCTTTCTGTAAGTTTTTTTCTTCTTAATTAAACGTTTAAAATACATGAATTTCATAAAGACAACACACGTTTCGAACAGAAAAAAATCATATTCTGTTCTCTTCCTGGTATGTATAACAGATCAGCAGGTCTTATTTTCCCAATTGCTTTTTTCCACTGTATTTATCATATTGGCTAGCCAATGTCCTCTCTTAGCTAGGTAATGTTACTTGTGGATGTGTTTCTGCGTTGCGTAGAAGCACATGTATCCATAGAAAGTGTATTATACTACTATTTGAGCTACAGTACATAAAAATAATTAAATCGTTATTAATTTCTTTAGGTACGTGATTCCATATTATATTCCCTATTAATCAAATTCTAAAAGTATGCTTTTGTTTACTCCGATAACGAGCACATTCACAGAAAATGTTAATATCTTATGACTTTTCACAAAGTATATAAACTTAAGATGGTCAGAAGGAGCATGTAAAAACTTTTCCGAAACGTGGTAAAATCTTACTACATGTAAGACTTTGATGCTTAAAATGTTTAGGAAGAAAGTGGAATACTGGTGTGTATTTTTTCTTTAAACTACCAATACCAGCCATATACAATTTACACTATATGTTTATGTTCCTAAATTAATATAGTTTATGGTGGTGTATCGTGGTTGTAGAGGTTTGATGGGTTTACTGAGACAATTATTAACTGTAGCAGTAATCACGAGGTTGTTCGTTGTGGCTTTTAGAAAAACAATCGTCAACTAACAACGCACACACACGGGTTCAATACACGAGATACATTTATTCATATAAATTGTGCACCAAACATATACTAGTCTGCCTGGATACGAGCGGCAGACCTTACTGTGAGGGTTATCAATATACAAGGTATATAATCTCGAAGAGATGCCAACACTAAGAGATACACAACAGAGAATATATGTCAATATATATCGTTCGGTTACCAAATCGCTAATCAGTGTTATTACCCACTGTTACTCGGAAGTAAATACATTACTCATGAATTAAATTGATAACAACTTGTGTTGAGGTACAATTGAATTCTCGAGATGCAATGTAGAACATGGGGTTTACTTATCCACTGTGTATGGATTTGGAATTTCCCGGCACGAACACCAAACCAGCTGACAGGCTCTGTTGCAGCCTCTGTTCCAGCGGTTGTCCAATGGGCGTTGTCCCGGCGTCCTCTGGCTACCGGCCAACCAGTTGAGGTACAGCTCGGAGTAGGACGGGCGGAGGAATCTGACTGCGGCGCGCAGGGCAGTCGTTGCTCCGAGGAGATCTGCCAGCAGTCCAGCTGGCTAGTAGAAAGTCTCTATGCACAGAGTGTGACCGCGAGTCCTCACAAGTCACTCTTTTGCCTGGGAAGAAGCTGGTTCGTTCCCGGTCCAGCGCTGCTTCTGAATAAGCTATTCAGGTTGTCGACGAGGGTCCAACTGTAGGCTGCCGTTGATCAAGCGGAGCATTCACGTTGGTAGAATTCTGAGTACGTACGGGATCCTCGGCCTTGCACTTAGAACAAAGTCCAAGTCCCTTTGCAGACAACAGCAGTTGTCACATGATTGTCTCTGAGGATGCGCGAAAATGGCCAAGGAGAGCCCCGATCTGAGCTTGCGCTCCCTTTTTGACCAAGACATAGATGTGTGCTGATTGGTTGAGAGTTTGGCGGGCATTGGAGACCCACGTGGTATTACCACGCCCTGCCAGTCCCTGATTGGTTGGTCAAGGTGAGATATGAGTCACTTACTCTTGACACTTAGGAAGGCAGTCCAGATGTCCATTTGGCACTCCCTAGACAGATAGGCACCAATGGATGACCATTGATCATGATAGCCAGGCTAAGCTAAGTGCATCCCCATCTGGGAGCTGTCCATTATCAAAAGAAAACACCTTAAATCAACCTGCATGAATACTTTCTCTGTGGCTGCACCACAGAGATGGAGGGTGAGATGGGGCCTCATTTAGGACAGCATACCACCGCTTAATTCTGTCTTATTAACAAGCATTGCCGCTACAACGGCATCTCTCCTGTCAAACTTCCTCCTGACATGTTTGACAGGATCTGGGCCGTGGTGAACAGTGGGAAAGACGCCCTGTGGAGAGTGAGGAACATGGGGCTGTTCAAAGGCATCGAGATCGCAGTCAAGGCAGCAGGTAGCCTGGCCCTGTTCATCACCCGAGAGAACTATTACCTCAGAGATCTGTGGAGAGAAGGGAGGGAGGAAGCAGAAAATCTTTGGGAAATAGAGGGCATAGGTCAATATCTCAAGAAACTGTGAAAAACATGTTTAAGTAAAGAATGTGATTTTCACCAGAAAAAAAGAAATTGTTGCTATGTAACTGGTACCGTGTCAAAATGTAATGAGATGTGATCATATATACTGTTTTAAGTACGTATATTAATGTAAAGCTTTCTAATTTGTGATGTCCTGTGTTTTTTTTTGTGAAAAGAAAATAAAGTTCTTAAAAAATCGATTCACCCAGGGTGAGGCTCGGCCATTGCACTCCGGCTGTGCTGACCCCTGCGAATTCCCCAAATGTGGGAATCTCAGGCAGCTTCGATATTCGTTTTACAAACGTTTTTTTTTTTTAATATATGGGTCACACACATGCCATAGCAACAAAACATCTCTAGAGATGAGGCTATAGATCACCTTTCCATCCTCCAGGTTTTCCTCCCAAAGCCTACGGCACCAACGGCGACCCCTGCAGGCTGAGAGAGCAAAAGCTTGCAGCACCTGGTATTCCCAGGAAGCCTCCCATCTAAGTACTAACCAGGCCCGACCCTGCTTAGCTTCCAAGATCAGACGAGATCAGGCGCGTTCAGGGTGGCTTGGCCGCAAGTGAAAGCCATGGCGCCTGACTCGCTACTTGAAACTGTGTGTGGCTTGGGCTCCGTACCCCCCGAGCGGGACTGAAGGATTGTTTGTGTGCAACTCTTTGGAAAGGAGCCTCTTTCCAAATCGCATTGCGTACCTGGATGTTGGCGAATGTGCTCCCTTGTGTTGGCTTGTCCCGCACTGGAGGAGAACAAACAAACTGCACGGAGGAGCACAAGGCAAGTCTTCACAAGACATAAACCTCCAGTGCACAGCACTCTGAAATCATTTCTGGGCTGTCGCGTGTTTATTTCAGCACATAAAGCGCACCAGTCCAACACGTCGACCGGGCGCGCGACACCTCCGCCCTCTTGTGGCCTTGCAGCGTCAGAGCAAGAAGCTCCTTCTTGCTGCCTTTCCGCTGTGTTGCAGAGCCCCGAGAGGGAACCTGGAGCGCACACTTTGTGGGGGGCGGGGGACCGCGTTCGCGCTCTGCCCCCGGTCTCTTGCGCGAGTACTAAATCTCACGGCCCCAGCCAGCGGCCAGGAGACAAGTACAATATCGCGGGACAGGGGGGCCTCGTCATTGATTGTTACATATGAGACGGGGATTAGGAGGAGACCCCGACTGATTGGTAAAGGGAAACACTAACACCAGAGAGACACCCCCGGCGTCTCTTTTTGAGAGACGCCCTGGGATTTCTTAATGGCCAAGGAGGGTTGGGACCTCGGTTTTACATGTTTGCTGTATTGTCTTTGAAGCCGGCCCCCGAGATGAGACGGGCTGTTCCTGTGCCCCAATTAACACTTTACAGGTGCCATTCCCCGGCATTGTGGCCATTGTCGGTGGTCACATGCGATAAGATAAGGTGGAAGCAGTGTTTGTTTTGCAGTTTACAAAATGGCAACTTTTGGATCCCGCAAGAATGCTGTGCGTTTTGAGCTTTTGGATGACCTCTTCATGGATCGTATGCAGTTCAGCAGAAAAGTGTTGCAGAAGGAACTTGGCTTTGAACCTCGGCACTTGGATTTCATCTTCGCTCTCCCAGGTCAGAAAGCATTTGAGGTTGTTTTTGCTACCTATCCACTGTTTGAACAATGTGTGGATGTGTTTGAGGCAAAAAGAGGGAAAGTTCCTGCCCTTGAGAAGATCAACTTGCAGCCTCTGACACAGAGAGAGAGGAAAACGGTACATATTGTTATGTTCTCGGAACTGGCAAAGACGGAGGACATTCACACCTGGCTTAACCAGTACTGCACCGTCCACCATGGAACTGAGGTTAGAGATATTGACGGTATAAAAACAGGAGCAAGGAAATTCGAGGTTCGCTTGCTACCGGACAATGTAAATGGAGGCTTAAGGCACCTGCCCTCTGCAATCCGGCTGGGCGCCTGCAATGGCTATGTTTTTTATGTGGGACAACCAAAGGTGTGTCGGTGCTGTGGTGCTGTGGGACACCTGGCATCATCCTGCACTGTGAAATGCTGCAAGACCTGTGGCAAACAGGGACATTTAGCCTCTGACTGTTCAATGCTGCCAAAGTACAATTTATGTAGCTCGGAAGGACACGTTTTTAAGAACTGCCCTCACGCCTACGCCAATAAACTGAAAATGAGAAAGGATGAGGCAGTGCTTGTTTCAGCCAAACCGGCCCGTAAATCCAAAGCAAACAACAAGTCAAACAAAGAACCCTTGTTGGACAAAGACTCTCAGCCTCCAGCCAGGATCAGTCCTGCTGCTTTTCTCAGACTCTGCAAGTCCTACAGATGCCCTCCTCTCCTCCATCCAGTCCATCATGGAGGATCTGCAGCAGCTGGTGGGTGAGGGGGAAGAGGAGACTGGTATATACACATATAGATGTATATATCCCACAACAGCAGGATATACATGGTCAGGGAGGAATAGCAGCTCCAGAATTGACTATTGCTTTGTCTCAGAGAGAGTGAAAGTTGTTGGGGTCACTCTTCAGCCTGTCTTCTTCTCAGATCATCAGGCTTTAGGGTGTAGAGTGGAACTCCAGGGTGGGACTGTCTTTGGCCCAGGTCTCTGGAAACTCAACACAAAGCTGCTAGAGAACGAGGGGGTCAAAGGCCTTTTTCATTGCTAAGGGAAGGAAGGCTGCTGCCAGATGGAGAGGAGTGCTAGCCAGGAAACAGAGGCAGATGCAGCGTCTCTACACGAGACAGTGGCTTCGATGTGCTCGAGGATATCACCCTTTTAAAAAAGGATGTCCGGAGCATAGCGGAAGAAAGTAGTCGAGGAGTTGTTTACTTGTTTACACCGAGAGTGGTCGGAGAATGGAACAATGCACCCAGCCCTGTTGCTGGAGCCGATTCTTGATGAGATCTTGGGCTCACTAAGAGGCCCCCGCTGGATGCTAATCTTTCTGTTGTTCTTGCAGGTCCTGCGCTGCTTTTGAGCCTACAGAGCTCGTCCTGGTCTGTCGGCACAGCCCAATTGCAAATGATCGGCTCCACGTACAGAAGGAACGTGCGTTTGGTACAAGAGTGCACGAAGGCACCGGAAATACATTGGGAACAAATGACCGGTCGTTCAAGACCTCTGTGAAGTACAGGAGCGTGCAAAACAAGGCTGTTTCCACCCAGTCTCGAACCGGGGACCTTTCGCGTGTTAGGCAAACATGATAGCCGCTACACTACGGAAACGGTGAGAATACGGGCCCAGCGGCAGTGAGTATTCAACTTCATTGCATTACTGCTCCCAACCAGTTGATATCAATTTAATTCCTAAGGGTTATGTACTTGTTTTGAGTATCTAATGTAGAAGTTGTAAACAAGTTCAATTACGAAACGGTCTAAATTAATGATATACCGAACTTATGTCCTCTTGATACAGATGCAGCCATTCAAAGTAAGCGGTACAGACACGTACCGCAGGTAAGATGACACGCGATACCGCGGTGCGTGATTGGTTGACCGACAGGGGCACTCGTGGTCCGTTGGTCTGTCGTAGAAAGACTTACTGTAAACGTCTTTACTGTGCCCGTTGTAGATATTGAATTTTACCACTGAAGGGAAATCTTAGTAGCTGAGCATAAAAAGAATAGGAGCATACTGTAACGCGTGTGAAGGCCATAAACGATATTAATTTTGGAACGTAAACATACAGTATATAGCTGGTCTTGGTACTTTAAAGAAAAAAATACACACCAGTATTCCATTTCTCCCTAAACATTGTAAGCTTCGAAGTCTTTAACTAACGTGATACCGGAGTCAACAAGCATACTTTTAGAATTTGATTAAAAGGGAATATAATATGGAATCGCGTATCTCAAGAATTTAATAACGGTATGATTATATCCGTGTTCTGCGGCAGGGCTGTGTAGGGCTGTTTCGGCTGCCTGATCATGCGAGCTGTCTTGTAGCCTACTGGTCTAGGTGCGTTACTGCCAACTGGCAGGTTGTGTGTTCGAATCCAGCTGGTGCTGGACTTTTCATTTTTATTTATTTATTTTTTAATCGCGTAACATAAACATATTACCGTATGCAAACTGTACTGTATACAGTATGTATATGTATATTTAATGTCTTAACTGTGCCCGTTTAATTGAATTAAAAAAAAAAATTTAACACGAACATTAAGCTGTTTACATCTTCCGCCTGAGAACAGTCACCCGTTGCTACCCAACGCAGAATGGTGATTGGCTGACACCATCTGACACCCCTCTGATTGGAGAAAAAAGACGTGCTGGTTTGCTATACCAGGAAGAGGATTTCTTTCTATTCAAAACGTGTATTTTAAAAGTTTAAGAAGTAAAAACCTTACAGCGTACACAGATTTCTAAACTGATCAGGATCGTTATCTTTGTCTTATGCATAATAATGTTCACCGCTCTGTCCAGCAAATTAATAATAAACTTTATTTTATATAGCTTTTTAAACGAATAAGTAATTAGATTGCTCATAAACCTAATCACTTGCTTTTTCTTTTTATTTAGGCTCAGATTTCAACTATAGATCGTATTATTAATAACCATAATAACAACCAACCAACAAAAACAACCATATAAACATAATACCAACCAAAAACATAGATAACAACCACAATACAAAATCAAATAATCAAACCATTTTACACTCGCAAAGTCCTCTAATTATCATAATCCCGCCCCTTATGCAAAACCAAACCTTCCTCCCATCCCAGTTTATCCTGTTTATCATAAACAAAATCCACCTCAATTTTCAACATAAAGCATTACACAAAATCAATACCTCAACACTCCATACTCAACAACGATAATTCACAAACAGCCAGAACATGTAACTACACATTCCCAAACATACCTACTTTCCATAGCCCCGCCCCTTATGCAAAACCAACATCCCTCCCCTGTTCTCTCTCTCCCCTGGCGGTTGTAATTGTTTTTACTTTCAAATAAATTTTAGCAAAGTCATGTATTTTAAAAATCTTAAGATTTTTCTATTTATGTCTTTATTTATTGGTTTCATTAGTGACAAAGGCTAAACTTTCTTGGAAAAATGTATTTTATGTAAACCATGTTTGCTATTAATTCATTCAGGGCTAAAATATGTTCATTGTCTTCTAATGAAAGAAGGGTTCCTTTCGCCGTAGTCGGGAGCCTAGCCTTTAACTAGTAAGTACTGTATTTACTGGGTTTTTGAGGGGGGGGGGTGTCTTTCGCTGGAAATCTCGCCTCCTACTTTGAAAATACCCGTGAAACCGGTTCAATTCGTCACAGCCAGCACTCCTGCAGAGAGTTGGGTTGTACAGTACTTGCAGTGTATACAGTACACGCGTTATGCTCTTCGTTAATGTCTGTGAAGTTTTATTTAATCTCTGAGCCATACTGATTCTTCTGGAAGCACACCAGTATTCCACTTTCTCCCTAAACGTTTTTAGGATCAGAGTCTTACATGTGGTTATTTCGAAAACGTTTGTACGTGCTCCTTCTTACCATGTTACTGTTTACCGTTACTGACCATATTAAGTTTAAGTGCCTGTGGGCACTTTTCCTGTCCGTGGGGGGTGGACCGTCTTTCATTAGAAGGTTAGTCTGTTCTACTCTGAGAATGTAGAGGAGGTGGGAAGTGCCCGCGGTCATTTAATTAGTATTAAAATCTTAGTTATCTTTCTAGTTCACAGGTTTGCATGCATAATTTAATTTTGAAAGCCACTGAGACATCAGGTACTACTGTTGTATTTATGAAAAAGAAACAAAACAAAAAACATACTAACAACTGTGCCATCCTACTCCTTAGTTAATACATTTTATTATTCATAAACAGTTAACATTGTTAGCAAAATATTTTGAATTATATTTAACCCTATTTTTTCTTTAGTTTTGTATTTAACTTATTATATGATAGTCAGACTTAATGTATATTAATGTATATTTGAACAATGAAAATATATTTTTACAAGATTTTACATTAAGCACTTAAAATTAATATGGTTAATAATAGTAAACTGTAACATGCTGTAACAAGATCGGTTAAACTGCGAAGAAAATGCTTTCAGAGAAAATGTTTCAACCAAACCTGTTCCCACACACCCCGCCCCCACTACCATTAGAATATACACAAACATTTTAGCGTTTCATTCTGAGCAGAAGACCCTCACACCTGAAGAGTGCTGGCTGTGACGAATTAAACCGGTTTTACAGGTTTCAATCACAGACCATGTGACATGGGATTCAGTAAACTACAGTAACACCGTATTTGATAACGCTTTAAAAACACTATAAAATAATGTGACTTGGCACAGAACAAGTTTACAGCACAGTACAAAGATAAATGCTGACCATGACTTTAGAAGCATAAATTGCCTTACACTCAATTTAAACACAAGCTGTCTTTAGCCATCTAAGCTGGTTCATACAGAAATGTAGAGATCTAGGCTCAGAACACACAGCTTCATTAGTGAATACATATGCAGGACAACTAGAGAAGACGTTTTACAGAGGATGGATTTTTAGAAACATCCCATCAGACATCCCATCATATTCACAACGTGAAATCTAGAAAATAATATTACGTAACCAAAATCCGCAATATGGAAACAGAACCTGTTTAATTGTTTATAGATGATGTACTCGTAACATTTTTTCAAGACGAACTACAACATTTAAAAAATGACTTGTATGTACTTGATATCTCTAATCAATCCACGGGTCCCAGCACAAAACGAAAGTAAAACGCATACCGTTTCTCGCATCTTATTGCTCAAAAGTAATTTGACCGTATGAAATGCATAATATAAACCTAGAAACATATACGTGAGCAGTACTTAAGCACTGTAGTATCGGTGTTAAGACATACCTCTCAAATACTGTAAATCAAGTTAAAAATATCTCAAGACCGATTCTGGTCGTAATGAAACCATGCAAGGGAGTTTTTATGTCCGTTGCAGTTCTTTTGCAACATGAATATAATTATATCGTTATTAATTTCTTGAGATACGCGATTCCATATTATATTCCCTTTTAATCAAATTCTAAACGTATGCTTGTTGACTCCGTTATCACGTTAGTTAAAGACTTCGAAGCTTACAATGTTTAGGGAGAAATGGAATACCGGTGTGTATTTTTTTCTTTAAAGTACCGAGACCAGCCATATACTGTATGTTTATGTTAAGATTTCCCTTCAGTGGTAAAATTAGATATGAATATTCAATACTTAAACGGGCACAGTTAAGACATTAAATATTCATATACATATTGTATACAGTACAGTTTGCATACGGTAATATGTTTATGTTACGCGATTAAAAAATAAATAAATAAAACTGGAAGGTCCAGCACCACCATTATGTTTATATGGTTGTTTTTGTTGGTTGGTTGTTATTATGGTTATTAATAATACGATCTATAGTTGAAATCTGAGCCTAAATAAAAAGAAAAAGCAAGCGATTAGGGTTATGAGCAATCTAATTACTTATTCGTTTAAAACGCTATATAAAATAAAGTTTATTATTAATTTGCTGGACAGAGCGGTGAACATTATTATGCATAAGACAAAGATAACGATCCTGATCAGTTTAGAAATCTGTGTACGCTGTAAGGTTTTTACTTCTTAAACTTTTAAAATACACATTTTGAATAGAAAGAAATCCTCTTCCTGGTATAGCACACCAGCACGTCTTTTTTCTCCAATCAGAGGGGTGTCAGATAGCCTGAGGAACAGTGAGTCCGTCTCCCAATAATGCTCCAGCCGCCTACAGTATATGTCGATATTATATAATATGTCTTTGTTGTAAATGTCTGTAACATGTCTGTAGATTTTATTTTACTTCTATTTTTTGTTTTGTTCTATGTTAATTTTATTATTTTTATTTGCTTTGGCAACACTGATTGTACCCATCGGTCATGCTAATAAAGCACCTTGAATTGAATTGAATTGAATAGTGTCAGCCAATCACCATTCTGCGTTGGGTAGCAACGGGTGACTGTTTTCAGGCGGAAGATGTAAACAGCTTAATGTTCGTGTTAAATATTTTTTTTTAATTCAATTAAACGGGCACAGTTAAGACATTAAATATACATATACATACTGTATACAGTACAGTTTGCATACGGTAATATGTTTATGTTACGCGATTAAAAAATAAATAAATAAAAATGAAAAGTCCAGCACCAGCTGGATTCAAACACACAACCTGCCAGTGGGTAGTCACGCACCTAGACCAGTAGGCTACAAGACAGCTCGCATGATCAGGCAGGCGAAACAGCCCTACACAGTTCTGCTGCAGTACACGGATATAATCATACCGTTATTAAATTCTTGAGATACGCGATTCCATATTATATTCCCTTTTAATCAAATTCTAAAAGTATGCTTGTTGACGTATCCGGTATCACGTTAGTTAAAGACTTCGAAGCTTACAATGTTTAGGGAGAAATGGAATACCGGTGTGTATTTTTCCTTGTGATATTTTAAGCTCTAGTTGAATGATAGGTGTCGCATTTTAAATCATTCTCGTAGCTAGAAATTATGAAACGCCCTGTTAAAAGCAAGGAAGTTTTTATGCCCCGTTGAAGTAAAACAAAATGCCTGACAAAGTATGGCTTGGACAGATTCCAAGTGCTTGTACAAATGTGCTAAAGAAATTATACTTTGAGTATACAGCTTGTCCAAAGTCATCCATTATTAATACTATTAGTAATATCTTCAGTAAAGGCTTTGATGCATAAATATTTCTGATAAAGGTAGGTTGTGTACTTTTGTCCAACTGAGCAATCTTGCTTTCATAAAATATACCAACATTTGAATGACTGATGATTAACATGCTGTAATACGCAGTTCAAAATTAAAGGCTCGAATGCTGTACATGAGAGGTTAAGCTCCCCCTGGCGGTTTTACAAGGCGACGCCGGATAGCTAGTCACGTGACACACGTGATACCGCGTGATACCCCAGTGGGCGTGTCGCGGTATGCCGTGAAATACCTCACCCATTTTGAATGGCTGCATCTGTATGTGTAACTCTTTGTAACTGAATTAATTTATATCTTTTGTATTCTGATAACCCTTATGATAAGATCTGTTAGGTTTACATGCATATTCTATATATTAATAAATGTATCCTCGTGTATTAGTACCTGTGTGTGCGTTGTTTGAGTTATATCGCATGGTTGGATTCTAAGACCATTAAAAGAATCAATATGTGATTTACTGCCACAAATAATAATTGTCTCAGTAAATGCCCAAAACCCTACAGAACTGGTGCCTCGTGAGAGCACACTACAACAGTGTGCGAGCCTGTCTCTCTATAATACTAATAATACAGTGTGTAATTCCCTGCCCCAGCCAGAGGAACAGACAGTGAGCCTGTCTCTCAATAATAATAATACAGTGTGTGATCTCCTGTCCCAGCATGAGGAACAGTGAGCTTGTCTCTCAATAATAATAATACAGTATGATCTCCTGTCCCAGCCTGAGGAACAGACAGTGAACCTGTCTCTCAATAAAAATAATAATACAGTGTGTGACTTCCTGTCCCAGCCTGAGGAACAGACAGTGAGCCTCTTTCTCAACATTAATAATACAGTGTGTGATCTTCTGTCCCAGCCTGAGGAACAGCGAGCCTGTCTCTCAATAATAATAATACAATGTGTGATCTCCTGTCCCAGCCTGAGGAACAGTGAGCTTGTCTCTCAATAATAATAATACAATGTGATCTCCTGTCCCAGCCTGAGGAACAGTGAGCCTGTCTCTCAATAATAATAATACAGTGTGTGATCTCCTGTCCCAGTCTGAAGAACAAACAGTGAGCATGTCTCTCAATAATAATAGAACAGTGTGTGATCTCCTGTCCCAGCCTGGGGAGCACTGAGGCTGTCTCTCAATACTAATAATACAGTGTGTGATTTCCTGTCCCAGCCTGGGGAACAGTGAGCCAGATACTCAATAATAATAATACAGTGTGTGATCTCCTGTCCCAGCCTGGGAAACAGTGAGTCAGACTCTCAATAATTATAATACAGTGTGATCTACTGTCCCAGCCAGAGGAACAGACAGTGAACCTTTCTCTCAATAATAATAATCCAGTGTGGAATGTCCTGTCCCAGCAAGAGGAACAGACAGTGTGTCTGTATCTCAATAATAATAATACAGTGTGTGATCTCCTGTCCCAGCCTGGGGAACACTGAGCCTATCTCTCAATACTAATAATACAGTGTGTAATTTCCTGCCCCAGTCAGAGGAACAGACAGTGAGCCCGTCTCTCAATAATAATAATAATACTGTGTGAGCTCCTGACCCAGCCTGGGGAACATACAGTGAGCCTGTCTCTCAATAAAAATAATACAGAGTGTGACCTCCTGTCCCAGCCAGAGGAACAGTGAGCCTGTCTCTCAATAATAATAATACAGTGTGTCATCTCCTGTCCCAGCCTGAGGAACAGTGAGCTTGTCTCTAAATAATAATAATACAGTCTGATCTCCTGTCCCAGCCTGAGGAACAGACAGTGAGCTTGTCTCTCAATAATAATATTACAGGGTGTGATCTCCTCTCCCAGCCTGGGGAACAGACAGTAAGCCTCTCTCAATAATAATAATACAGTATGTGATCTCCTGTCTTAGCCTGAGGAACAGACAGTGATCCTGTCTCTCAATAATAATAATCCAGTGTGGGATGTCCTGTCCCAGTCTGAGGAACAAACAGTGAGCATGTCTCTCAATAATAATAATATAGTGTGGGATCTCCTGTCCCAGCCTGGGGAACAGTGAGCCAGACTCTCAATAATAATACTAATATACTGTGATCTACTGTTCCAGCCTGAGGAACAGACAGTGAGCCTGTCTCTCAATAATAATACTACAGTGTTGGATCTCCTGTCCCAGCCTGGGGAACAGTGAGCCAGTGTGCGATCTCTTATCCCAGCCTGAGGAACAGAAAGTGAGCCTGTCTCTCAATAATAATAATACAGTGTGTGATCTCCTGTCCCAGCCCAAACGACGACACAGTGTGCCTATCTGTCAATAATAATAATACAGGGTGAGATCTCCTGTCCCAGCCTGAGGAACAATGTGTCTGTCAATCAATAATAATAATACAGTATGTGATCTCCAGCTCCAGCCTGGGGAACATACAGTGAGCCTGTCTCTCTATGATAATAATTCAGTGTGTGATCTCATGTCCAACTCTTAGGAACAGACAGTGAGCCTGTCTCTCAGTAATAATAATACCGTGTGTGATCTCCTGTCCCAGACTGAGAAACAGACAGTGAGACTGTCTCTCAACAATTATAATACAGTGTGTGACCTCCTGTCCCAGACTGAGGAAAAGACTGAGTCTATCTCTCAATAATAATAATATAGTGTGTGATCTCCTGTCCCAGCCTGGGGAACAGTGAGCCAGACTCTCAATCATAATAATAATACAGTGTGTGCTCTCCTGTCCCAGCCTGAGGAACAGTGAGCAGTCCTAATAGTTACCGCTTTCCTGATTTAGCTCAGCAGCTTTTATTTCGCCTGAAGCGCAAGCAACTTGTGAGAACAGGTTGGGTTTGCTGTGCTCAACTGGCTCGGCGTCTTCGTGTCGTAGCGCCGCAACGGTGTGTTTTCCTTCCTTCTCTTTTCAGCCCGGAAGAAACATTTTACTTGTTCCTTTTGTAGCCCACGCATGCCGACGCCTGTGTTGTGTTGCGGATTTTCTCCTTCTTGAATTTGTACTCCTCCTCCCTCTCTCTCCCTATCTCTACCTCTCCCTCTCTCTACCTCTCTCCCTACCTCTCCCTTTTCCCCTCCCTACCTCTCTCCCTACCTCTACCTCTCCCTCTCTCCCTAACCCCCTCTCTCTCCACCACTCTCCCTCTCCCTCGCCCTCGACCTCTCTCCCTCTCTCTACCTCTCTACCGCTCTACCTCTCTCTACCTCTCCCTACCCCTCTCTGCTCTCTCTCTCTCACTCTGGAGTTTATTTTCCAGACAGAAATCCAGCTCCATCCCTCCTGTGGAAGATTGGAGATGCAGGATGAGAGCCCCTAACCGAGAGCACTGCAGCGGCAGGTTCTGTGGTCTGTTTCAAATCCGCCCGCAATGAGACACTGAGGAGAAATGAAGAGCCCTAGAAAATCACCCGGGAAAGAGACTTTCAATGTAGGAAAAAAAGGTCGTTAGTAACAGACATATGTTTGTTTTGTTTTTTTAATCGCTGCGATGTGTGACTAAGCTCATATGACTAAGAGTTGCCCCCTTTATCTAGATCTGGTAACCTGCTCGTCGCTGGTGGGCCAGATCGTGTCCCCCGTCACTATACTGGGGCAATAGGACCCACACAGACCGCAGTGTGAGCACCCCCTGCTGGCCCCACAGAGAGGGAGAGGTAGAGGTAGGGAGGGGAAAAGGGAGAGGTAGGGAGAGAGGTAGGGAGAGGGAGAGGTAGAGGTAGGGAGAGAGAGGAGGAGTACAAATTCAAGCAGAGGCCAGAGTGGAGCACTGTCTTATGGCCCTGACATCAATCCCTCAACTCTCTGCATAAAGCAGTGTCTTATGGCCATGACATCCCACCCCCACCACTCTCAGTGGAAAGCACTGTCATATAACCATGACATCCCACCTCCACCGCTCTCTGTGAAAAGCAGTATCTTCAGGCCCTGACATCCCACCCCCGCCACTCTCTGCGTAAAGAAGTATCGTCAGGCCCTTACATCCCACCCCTGCCACTCCCTGCATAAAGAAGTGTCGTATGGCCCTGACATCACACCCCCACCACTCTCTACGTCAAGCACTGTTGTATAGCCCTGACACCCACCCCTCCACTCTCTGCATAAAGCAGTGTCGTCAAGCCCTGACATACCACCCCCGCCACTCTCTATGTAAACAAGTGTCGTATGGCCCTGACATCCCAACCCTGCCACTCTCTGTGTAAAGCAGTGTCATATGGCCCTGACATCCCACCCCCACCACTCCCTGTGTAAAGCACTGTCGTATAGCCCTGACACCCACCTCTCCACTCTTTGAATAAAGCAGTGTCGTCTAGACCTGACATCCCACCCCTGCCACTCTCTACGTAAAGAAGTGTCGTATGGTACTGACATCCCATCCCCACCTCTAATTATGTAAAGTAGTATCGTCAGGCCCTGACATCCCACTCCCGCCACTCTCTGCGTAAAGAAGTGTCGTATGTCGTATGTTGAGGTGAGGTGAGGTGCGACACGCCGGAGCCCCGACGCTGCTAATGCGGAGCACTTGTTGAACTGGCATTGAAAGGACGTGTGCGCACGGAGCGAGCCTTCCCTGCGGCGGAGTGTGGAAACTTTCTCCCCGTGCTGCAGGAGTTGTGTGCGCTGCAGCGGTGCCGAGAGAACAGCACAGAAGGCAGCAGGCTCTGGAGAGCGGGTAAGAGACGGAGCCTTGTGGGCAGGCGAGCAGGCCCGTTTTTTGGAAATTGCTGAAAAGGCTCTGGTGTTTGTTCGGTGTGTGGCAGGCGCACGACAAGAGCTTGCGTAGCGATCTGCCGGTCTGGTGTTATGCAAATGAGGCCGAATTGCGTCCCGGGGCATGCTGCGAATGCGCATTGGCGACTGCAGATGTGTAGGAAACGGCGCGCTCGTTTTCTCGTTTTGCCCACCCTTTTGAGTGTTAGTGTGGCGTGTGAGTGTGCGAAAGAGTGGGCCCAGCAGGACGCGGTGGTGTGCGGGGCGAGGAGCTGGCCTAGGCTGCGCGCTTTGTGCTGTGGGTGCGGGCCGCTTGCAGGGGCTTGTACAGCACATACTTACCTGGCAGGGGAGATACCTTGATCAGCCTGTAGGTGGAGTAGTTGGATTGTTTTCTTGTTTTGTGGAAGCAGTGTTTGTTTGCAGTTCACGAAATGGCAACTTTTGGATCTCGCAAGAATGCTGTGTGTTTTGAGCTTTTGGATGACCTCTTCATAGATCGTATGCAGTTCAGCAGAAAAGTGTTGCAGAAGGAACTTGGCTTTGAACCTCGGCACTTGGATTTCATCTTCGCTCTCCCAGGTCAGAAAGCATTTGAGGTTGTTTTTGCTATCTATTCTCTGTTTGAACAATGTGTGGATGTGTTTGAGGCAAAAAGAGGGAAAGTTCCTGCCCTTGAGAAGATCAACTTGCAGCCTCTGACACAGAGAGAGAGGAAAACGGTGCATGGCAAAGATGGAGGACATTCACACCTGGCTTAACCAGTACTGCACCGTCCACCATGGAACTGAGGTTAGAGATGTTGACGGTATAAAAACAGGAGCAAGGAAATTCGAGGTTCGCTTGCTACTGTAGCGGCGAGGCTTATTAATAAGAAAGAATTAGGTGTTCTGGGCTTACCCAAATGAGGCCCTATTTCTCTGTTCATCTCTGTGGTGCAGCCACAGAGAAACTATTCATGCAGGCTGATTTAAGGTTCCTTTGATAAAGGACAGCTCCCAAAGGGGGATGCCCTTAGCTAAGCCTGGCTATCATGATCAATGGTCATCCATTGGCGCCTATCTTTCTAGGGAGTGCCAGATGGACATCTGGACTGCAAGTGTCAGGAGTAAGTGACTCATATCTCACCTTGATCAACCAATCAGGGACTGGTAGGGCTGGGTAACCCACGTGGTACTCTGATGCCCATGGAACTTTCAGCCAATCAATGAGCTGAAGTTCTTCCAGGTAAAAACAGGCAACACAGAGAGCCTGAGAGATTCAGTAAGATTCAGTGGAGAATTCTTGGACTTTTCTAAAGGGAATTCAAAGGAAAATTCCAGGGCAGGACGGCCCAGGAGCAGAAGGCTCCCAAGGGCAGGACATTCTCGCAGCGCGCCTCCTGACCATCCTGAGACTCAGCCCAGACAACCACGGAACGGCCAGTGTGTCCGAGTGCCAGAACTTTCCTTTGTTCTAAGAGTCTAGAGCGGAGGTTGCCAGAGAGTAACCAGAGGATCCACCCGAGGTGAGCACCAGCAGCAGGCCTCGTGAACAGGTCGGAACTGTGGACAGCTGAATCACTATTCAGAACTAGCGCTTCATCAGGAACGAACCGGTCCTCTTCCTGACTTGCTGGGACCCACAGTCATCTTTTCTCCTGTGCACAAACTTTGCTAGTTAAAGCCAACAGTGAGCATCAGCAGCGCACCGTCGCAAGCCGCACAGCACAGCCTGGCACCGAGCCAGAGAGCGCGGATTGGACAGCAACAGCCTGCAACTGTTTCTTTGTGCCCGCAGGAGATCTGAATCCCCAGAGATTTGATGAGTATTCAACTTCAATGCATTACAGCTCGAGAATTCAATTGTTATCCCAACCAGTTGATATCAATTTAATTCCTAAGAGTTATGTACTTGTTTTGAGTATCTAATGTAGAAGTTATAACCAAGTTCATTTATGAAACGGTCTTAATGAATGATATACTGAACGAGTGTCCTCTTGATGTGTAACACTTTGTAACTGACTGAATATATACCTTTTGTATTCTGATAACCCTCTCGATAAGATCTGTTAGGTTTATATGCATATTCTATGTATTAATAAATGTATCCTCGTGTATTAGTACCTGTGTGTGGGCGTTGTTTGAGTTATATCGCATGGTTGGATTCTAAAGCCATCAAAAGAATCAATTTTGTGATTTACTGCTACAATTAATAATTGTCCCAGTAAATGCCCAAACCCTACAGAACTGGTGCCTTCAGAGAGCACACTACATTACATATTTTAGTATGCAGGAAAAAAAAATCACACTTCTGATCTTAAAGTATTACTGTTCGTGGAAAAGGCGATACTGTATGTGTAGAAAAGGCATGCAGCTGCAAATTGCAGACATTTAAAAATTTCAGCTCCTCGAGGGTTCACTCTGGAACATTTCTACGGTGAAATGTCTACTGCACAACCTGCACTTATTCACTCAGAAATCACATTACACTAGTTATTACAGGGACTAGTGAGCAGGAAGGGCCACAATTCTCCTAAGCTCTCGCTCTCGCCTGAGGTGAGCCCAGGGGTTTGTGACAACATGGTGACTTACAGCACTTTTACCACGTACCAACTTTCTGATCACCAAGCTGCTGTCTTTTAGAATTTCCCATCTCCCCTCCACTCAAAGCACTTTACAGGTAATGGGGAATCCCACTACCGCCACCAGTGTGCAGCCCCACCTGAATGATGCTCCAGTAATCTCCCCACACATACTAGCTCTCCGTGGGGAGGAGAGCAGAATGATGAAGTCAGTGCAGAAATGGGGATTATTAGGAGCCCATGATTGGTAAGGGCCAATGGAAAATTTGGCCAGGACACTGGGGGTTACACACCTACTCTTCTCGAGAAGCACCCTGGGATTTTTAATGACCGCAGAGTCAGGACCTTGGTTTTATGTCTCATTTGATGGACGGCGCCTGTTGACAGTATAGTGTCCCCGTCACTATACTGGAGCATAAGGACCCACACAGACTGCAGGGTGAGCGCCCCCTACTGGCCTCTTGTTCTGTAAGTTTTCAGAACTGGCGATCAGGGGACTAGACCATGTTTGCTGACTCTGCTCTGTCCTTACTGTCTTGCTCTTCTTACTGACACCCTCAAAGATGCATAAATAGCTCTGTTAACTACTCTTGTAACTGTTAAGATTTGGGTGAGACAGTAATCAACTTTTTATTACAACATGAAGAGGAGAGCCCAGGTTAGATAAGAGATAAAAGGGGAAGAGCTCTGAAACTAATGTCATAGTGAATTAAAAACACACTATTCAGACAACCAGAACCACAACTACAGCCCTGTGACAATTATACTCAGTTGCTGAACTCTCATTCACCTCAGTGGAGTCTGAACTCCCCTTGATTCAAACTTCTAATCTCTGCTATTGCCTGGGCAGGATTATGTGAAGAATGATTAATGATTAATAAATTTCCATCACTTGTGCAATCAGGAAACACTGCAGTAATTCCAGTAATTCCAGCTCTGCGGGGGCGTTGCTGTGAGGCTCATGATTGGCTGGGCAGGGCAGGATTCCTGACCTGTAACAGAACTTGACCTCCAGAGTCGACGCCAGTTTCAGTCTGTCGCCCCTGTTGTTGCTCCACATGGGTTTTGTCAGATAAGTGTCCTTGCTAATATTGCTGGGGTTTATAGACCACTTCCTGTTCCCAGATGGGGACTGTGCAGTGATGGACATGGAGGGGTCTCATGCTTTTCTGGCAAAACCATGGTGGTTTTCTATTAGCTGAGGGTCTGTAGAATAGATCTGAGGTATTTTTGAATAGGCGCACATTTTTGTTTTGTCAGGAATGAGACTTTTTCCTGTCTAGAAGAGCACAGCTCTGTGTCAGTTTGCAAGGAGGAAGTAATATAAAAACAAAAAGATTGCAAGAAAGCAAAAAAAGAATGAAGAATGACAATTTCCTATTACCTGTGGGTCTCATTATCACATTCCACCTAGTCTTGAGGATGTCCAAAGTGTTATTGTGCTATAAATGTGACTTGTCCAGGATTTGTTTTTTTGTAGGTTTTAGGGGACTTTTAGTTTTAAAGGTGCTGCCAAGTTAGAGTCGCTTAATGTCGCAGCTTCATGGTTCTCTCACAAGCAGAGGGCTCCGGTACATCAACACTCACGCCCAGCTGATCCTCAGTAACAGCTCCTGGCATAGAAACACGACCCAGCGCTTTAATGTCAACTCTTGTACACTTGAACAAGTAACAGCTTTATTCCCTGCTGGGAAGAGAAGAGAGACATGTCTCTATAGACACAGTTCACACCTGAAGAAGGCTCCACAGCCGAAACGTTGTGTTTTCTTCTCTTTTCAGCAGGAATAAACCTTTTAACTGTTTCTTTGGAGACTATGACCCCTACTCTGGCTACCAATCCTATTGGCTCACTACTTGAACTTTTTCACAGTTTCAAATATACAATATATATCAATAATAATATATACAGATACACTATAGATCTAAGGAATAAATCTATAGATACAGACAAAGATACAATAGAGATACAGTACAGATAGAGCACTATAGACAGATACAGTACAAATATTGAGACAGTACAGATACAGTACTGGTACTGCTGCAGGCACAGGGGTTTAACATAAATACAATACTGTATATGAACAAAAAATGGAATTTCTTCAGTGGGCTTTATTACAGTTAAGTGTCGGCCCTACTGTTTACCAAGGGAATTTACACAGTTATTATCGTGGCTGTGTACATCCTGCCCAGCACCGACTCCAAAGAGGCGCTGCGAGCCCTTTACGGGGCCATCGGTGATCTGGAAACTGCTCATCCCGACGGCTGTGTCATTGTTGCCGGCGATTTCAATCACGCGGATCTTAAGTCTCTCTAAATTTTACCGACAACCAGAGGTGTGAACACACTAGACTTAGTTTATACAAACATCCATGACGCATACAAGGCTGTTCCCAGCCCCCACCTGGGCTACTCTGACCACATCTCTGTTGCGCTACTCCCAGCATGCAGACCTCTGCTCAAACGTGCCAAACTGGTTGTGAAACAGATCAGGGTCCCGCCCAGTGCCGACTCCAAAAACAACACAACACACACATCCGTGACGCATACTGGACCCCCTTCAGTTTGCATACCTCCCCAACCGGTCTACTGATGATGCTGTATTCAATTCAATTCAATTCAAGGTGCTTTATTAGCATGACCGATGGGTACAATCAGTGTTGCCAAAGCAAATAAAAATAATAAAATTAACATAGAACAAAACAAAAAATAGAAGTAAAATAAAATCTACAGACATGTTACAGACATTTACAACAAAGACATATTATATAATATTGACATGTATCTCTTTCCCTTTCAGCTGGTCCTGCACCACCTGGATAAGAAAGAATCTTATGTAAGAATGCTGTTCATTGACTTCAGTTCAGCAGTTAATAATAATAATAATAATTAACAATAATAATTGCTTACACTTCTATAGCTCTTTTCTGGACACTTCACTCAAAGCGCTTTACAGGTCATGGGGATCCCACTACCACCACCAGTGTGCAGCTCTTTACAGGTCCTGGGGATCCCACTACCGCCACCAGTGTGCAGCTCTTTACAGGTCATGGGGATCCCACTACCACCACCAGTGTGCAGCTCTTTACAGGTCCTGGGGATCCCACTACCGCCACCAGTGTGCAGCCCCACCTGGATGATGCTCCAGTCCTCTCCCCACACACCAGCTCTCAGGGGGGAAGAGAGCAGAGTGATGAAGCCGGTTCAGAGATGGGGATTATTAGGAGGCCATGATGGGTAAGCCAATGGGAAATGTGGCCCTCTTAATACAATCATCCCCCAGAAGCTGACAGGAAAATCTCAATACCTCCCTCTGCAACTGGATCCTAGACTTCCCGACTGAGAGACCTCAGACAGTCTGGATTGGTAATAACACCTTCAGCACCAGAACCCCCCAGGGCTGTGTGCTCACCCCACTGCTGTTCACATTGATGACTCATGACTACTGCCAAGCACAGTTCAAACCGCATCGTCAAGTTTGCCGATGGCACAGCAGTGGTGGGCCTCATTAGCAACAACGACGAGTCTCCATACAGAGAGGAGATGGAGCAACTAGTGGACTGGTGCACAAACAGCAACTTGTCTCTTAAAGTAAATAAAACAAAAGAGATAAGCATTGACTTCAGGAAGGCCCACACTGACAATCCCCCCTGTACATCCATGACTCCCCTGTTGAGACAGTTAAAAGCACCGAGTTTCTTGGTGTATACATTACAGGTGACCTTACTTGGTCCCTCAATACCACCTCCCTAGCCAAAAAAGCACAGAAGCGTCTCTATTTCCTGCGGAGACTGAGGAGGGCAGACCTCCCCCCTGCCCATTCTTCCCACTTTCTATAGAAGCTCCACCGACAGCACCTGGGCCAGCTGTGTCACTGTTTGCTTTGGGAATATCGTACCACCTCAGACTGCCAGACCCTGCAGCAAGTTGTGGAAACAGCAGAAAAGACCATCTGAGAAAAGATATCACAGGGTACGGGCTAGCTGCACCAGACTGTGTAACAGCTTCTTCCCGCTGTCAGGCACCTCAACACCCTGGAATCTACTTGCACCCACTCCAATTCCAGAAACAGGGTTTAAATTCCCCCAGTGTGTTGTCTATATTGTATTAAGTATTGCCTTGTAATCTGCACTATCTGCGCTTTGCACTATGTGTATCTTGTCTACAATGTCTTTTTCAGCATCCTGTCTGCACTGCCTGTTTTTGCACTGTGGACCAGGAGGAAGGATATTTCGTTCCACTGTATACAGTGGTGCTAGAAAGTTTGTGAGCCCTTTAGAACTTTCTGAATTTCTGCATAACTTAGACCTACAATGTGATCATATCTTCATCCAAGTTCTAAAAATATATCAAGAGAACCCAAACAAATACCGCACAAGAGGATATACCTTTTCACTCATTTATTGATGAAAAGGATCCAACATTAAATGCCTTTGTCAGAAAAAGCATGTGAACCTGTGTTTTCAGTAACTGGTGTGACCCCTTGAGCAGCGATGATTATTGACATAATTAAGTTTATGTAAATAAATGTACTTTAAAATAATACATTTAATAAAATAATACTTAAAATAATTTACTTTATGTTTCGTTTATGTAAATACATTTAAAATTATTTACTTATTTACATATTACCATTGTAGGTCTTGCCTATTGATTCTTTACATTTCTAAGATAATTTCAATTAAATAAAAAGGAATTCTACCTTAAAAGCATTATACAGAGGGAGCAGTATCAGACCTTTGACTGGTGTGGATGAAATATTTCTCCAAAAGATTGAACAGATTAATAATGAAAACGGATCCTTGACCCAAATGTTTCACGATAACATTCTGCAGATCTATAGAAAACAGTTTTGTATATGTGCAATTTTCACGGACAGATGGACAGACTGTCCGAGCAGTGAAGCTGTGAGGCTCTCTGATGTCCTGACGTGTCACACGCTGTCACACATGCACCGAACTGTCTCACACAGCAGGGACCCTCCCAGCCTCTCAGTCAGGCAGTAACTGATCGACGTATATAATCGACCTTTTGGAAGAGGACTCCAACGTATCTGTGGGAGTGAATTTTTTTTTCCCACAAGAGTGGACAGTCTACCGTCACACTAATCCAGATCCCCCCAGATGAGAACTTTATTATTACTTTATTTATTAGCCCTGTACATTTTTTTGCATTAGGAATTTGTCTCGTCACAGACCCCAGCTTGCTCTCCATGAGACCCACAGACAGGGAGAGAGAAGCTGGGGGTCAGAGAGCAGGGTCAGCCATTGTACAGCGCCCCTGGAGCAGTTGGGGTGAAGGGCCTTGCTTGTAATCTGCACTATCTGCACTTTGCACTATGTGTATCTTGTCTACAATGTCTCTTTCAGCATCCTGTCTGCACTGCCTGTATTTGCAGGTGCTGTTTGTAGGGACGGGAGAGGGGAGCTACAAGACTCGACTTTAGTAGTAAGATTTATTACGGGGGGTGAAACTCTGACCTCACCCCGGCCCTTGTGGCGATCTCTCTCTCCGTCTATCTCAGTTCACACGCTGTAGTGTAATATCTGGAGAGAATCCGATCCAGTTCGAGTTGCGGCGCCGAGGGGTGGAGTCCTGCGCTGCGTTGTGAAACGGCCAGGCGGGGCTCTGCCAGAAAGCTAGTTTCGCTTCCAGCTCCAGCACCTGGGAAAGCGAAACTTACTGCAGCCGAGTGACTCAAAGTGCAGGTTTCACAGAGCATCAGCTCCATTCCTGAAGACCCCATAAGAGTCTGGACAGGGGGGCTACGGCTTCATTTTCGGCTGTGTTCTGTCGGCAGCAAAGTGTCCGGATCACAGAGGTGTTGTTCTTTGTCCTTCTGTTACAGATGGACCCCAAGCTCCAGCCAGCAGCCAGCGGCGGAAAGGTAACTGTCTCTTAAATCGTTATCGGACTAATGATGCAAAACACACTGTATATATCAATGTAATATACAGTGCCTTGCGAAAGTATTCGGCCCCCTTGAACTTTTCAACCTTTTGCCACATTTCAGGCTTCAAACATAAAGATATTAATTTTTTATTTTATGTGAAGAATCACCAACAAGTGGGACACAATTGTGAAGTGGAACGAAATCTATTGGATTTTTGAAACTTTTTTAACTAATATAAAAATGAAAAGTGGGGCGTGCAAAATTATTCGGCCCCCTTGCGTTAATACTTTGTAGAGCCACCTTTTGCTGCGATTACAGCTGCAAGTCGCTTGGGGTATGTCTCTATCAGTTTTGCACATCGAGAGACTGAAATTCTTGCCCATTCTTCCTTGCAAAACAGCTCGAGCTCAGTGAGGTTGGATGGAGAGCGTTTGTGAACAGCAGTTTTCAGCTCTTTCCACAGATTCTCGATTGGATTCAGGTCTGGACTTTGACTTGGCCATTCAAACACCTGGATACGTTTATTTGTGAACCATTCCTTTGTAGATTTTGCTGTATGTTTGGGATCATTGTCTTGTTGGAAGATAAATCTCCGTCCCAGTTTCAGGTCTTTTGCAGACTCCAACAGGTTTTCATCCAGAATGGTCCTGTATTTGGCTGCATCCATCTTCCCCTCAATTTTAACCATCTTCCCTGTCCCTGCTGAAGAAAAGCAGGCCCAAACCATGATGCTGCCACCACCATGTTTGACAGTGGGGATGGTGTGTTGAGGGTGATGAGCTGTGTTGCTTTTACGCCAAACATATCGTTTTGCATTGTGGCCAAAAAGTTCGATTTTGGTTTCATCTGACCAGAGCACCTTCTTCCACATGTTTGGGGTGTCTCCCAGGTGGCTTGTGGCAAACTTTAGACGAGACTTTTTATGGATATCTTTGAGAAATGGCTTTCTTCTTGCCACTCTTCCATAAAGGCCAGATTTGTGCAGTGTAAGACTGATTGTTGTCCTATGGACAGACTCTCCCACCTCAGCTGTAGTTCTCTGCAGTTCATCCAGAGTGATCATGGGCCTCTTGGCTGCATCTCTGATCAGTCTTCTCCTTGTCTGAGCTGAAAGTTTAGAGGGACGGCCAGGTCTTGGTAGATTTGCAGTGGTCTGATACACCTTCCATTTCAAGATGATCACTTGCACAGTGCTCCTTGGGATGTTTGAAGCTTGGGAAATCTTTTTGTATCCAAATCCGGCTTTAAACTTCTCCACAACAGTATTATGGACCTGCCTGGTGTGTTCCTTGGTCTTCATGATGCTCTCTGCGCTTTCAACAGAACCTTGAGACTATCACAGAGCAGGTGCATTTATACAGAGACTTGATTACACACAGGTGGATTCTATTTATCACCATCAGTCATTTAGGACAACATTGGATGGCAACCTCTGCTCTAGACTCTTAGAACAAAGGAAAGTTCTGGCACTCGGACACACTGGCCGTTCCGTGGTTGTCCGGACTGAGTCTCAGGATGGTCAGGAGGCACACTGCGAGAATGTCCTGCCCTTGGGAGCCTTTCTGATCCTGGGCCGTCCTGCCCTGGAATTGTCTTGCACCCCTGGAATTCTCCTTAGAGATTCTCCTACTCCAGGCTGAAAGTTTCGTGGGCATCAGAGACCCACGTGGGTTACTCGGCCCTCCCAGGCCCTGATTGGTTGATCAAGGTGAGATATGAGTCACTTACTCCTGACACTTAGGAATGTCCATCTGGGACTTCCTAGACAGATAGGCACCAATGGATGACCATTGATCATGATAGCCAGGCTTAGCTAAGTGCATCCCCCTTTGGGAGCTGTCCTAGGAAACCTTATCAAAGGAAACCTTAAATCAGCCTTCATGAATAGTTTCTCTGTGGCTGCACTACAGAGATGAACAGAGAAATGGGGCCTCATTTGGGAAGGCTCAGAACACTTAATTCTTTCTTATTAATAAGCCTCGCCGCTACATATCCCCCCTTTTTGAAGGTCACGAGGTCCTGAGGCGTTGTTGCCTTCAAAACAAAACAGAGTTAAGTGATGTCCCTTGTCATTAGAACATTAATCTTAAATGTCCACATTACTCCTCGAGAATTCATACCGGAACCAGCATTGGGAACAAACAGGATGAATAACATCTGGAGTATGTATAAACACAGTAGGAGACATCGTCTCAGTCTAGGCATTACACATCAGGAAGTTCACTGTCAATATCTGATACCTCTGTAGTAGATATTTGGGAAGAAGTAACTTCCTTTCTTTTGACATGCTACCTTTAACTCATTCATGCTACCCAGAGTACATCTTGATGTGAGAGTACAGCATTCAGAGTACATCGCCAGTCATGATCCAGCTACCCGGCAGTAGTGTTACAATAACAACAGTTCCTGTTCCCAGCCCCCCTGATGAACCACAACACCTGTGTTGGGCACCTGGTTTGGAGGTTTGTTCCACTAAAGCAAACTAACTACCTGTACCCCTTCAGGGCTTACTGTTTATTGGATTTCTATCCAATTCAATAGTGTGGCACCTGAAGGCATCCATGACCTCAAGTTTGGTCTTATATTGTCTGGTTCCAGACCGTACAGTGTTGAGTCACCAAGCTGTACTATGGCCTCCTCGGGAACTTGCAGGAAACTGTTGGTTAGGTAGCTGCATTGTGGTAGCTGTATCATGCCTGTCACAAGTCATAGTGACAGTTAAATGTGGTGTGCTGACCAGCCATTTACTTCCCACCTGCTCTTCATGGGGTTCATTAACCTCCCTCTGCCCATTAGTAGCTTTACACCCTTCATTGGTGAATCGTTTAGACACAGCCAATGGATAGCTTTGGTAGCCATACCCATCTCAAGATTTGGAACCAAATTCAATCTTGGATTGCCTTCTGGGTGAGCTATGAGCGATGGGATTAATGTCACATACTCCTCTACTGAGAAGAGTGGAATCAAATGGGTTGGGAATTGTGCCATGGCTAGACTGCCTACAGTGGCACTGAACTCCCTTAACAGGTCTTGTGTCAACATTCTGGCCTGTTGCACACAAGCATAAACCCACTGTATAACACCAACAATCACGTCCACTGGTTGGGGGATAAGGTTTAACCCTGTTGCATAGAAAGTTGCCTGTAGGGTTTTCCCTAAGCTTTCCAGCCTTTGCTGCTGTTGATACAGTCTGTCACTACCCTCTGGCATCTCTGACACCTGCCTTCTTGGGGCAGTCAGGGTGAGAGTGCCAGTAGCACACAAACCTACCAGAAATAGCAAACACACAACAGTGGCGGCAGCAATCAGTCCTCCCAAAAGTCTTTTTGGGTGGCTGATCCCAGTCATCTACTTCTGAGTGACTGTCACCTTTCTAAGCTGGCGCAGCGTGTACATGGTGTCTTTCTCAGTATGCCATGTGGCATCTTGGGCACCACCATCCTGGAAATCTGGGGAGATCTGACGCAGCTGTTGATGCTCCTCCTCCATTTCCAGGGCATCTGCTTTTTCGATTTGTTCATGCCTGTGCTCTAGGAACCCTGCAGGGGGCGGTGCAGCAGTGGAGCATGCCTGACCCTTGGCTGAGTGGTCATCTGGAGCACCTGAGTGATCTGGGATTGTTATCCCATTCTCACTGTTCAGGTCCACCCTGCACACTTCCTGATTGAGGAATCCCTCTATCGGCATGTTTACAATCGTTCGCTGGGCGTGGGTGTAGGGCACCTGCTCGCTCCCCCCTTCCCTCGCTAGGGGTTCAGGGAGCTGCCCCAGCAGTGGGATAGCTAGTTCACTGTCTTTGAACTCACTATCACCCACCAGGCCCATGTCAGTGCAGGCGGGGATTCTGACACCCCCCTTTGCCGTGTTCTGCACTAACAGGCAGGTGGCTTGACCATCTAGCTCCAGTCTGGCTGAACCACTGTTGGTCAGACTCAGACTGACAGACTGAGCTGGTGGGTGTAAGAAAACCGGCTCGGCTTTCATTCCCTGTCCCTTCTGGGGGACTGGGTGTGTTGGAAACCCTGCTGTTGAGACAGGAACAATCAGGTCAGTCTCACTCACTACCTGGTAGTTGTGAGAAATAATGTTCCCTGACTGCAGGTTCCCTGGGTCACAGCAGAGGGAATCGGCATCTGGGATCAGGTGTGTCCACAGCACAGTAGTCTCAGCGTCCAGCTGGACCTCCTGTCTAACCTGTGAATGTTGCACCAGGGGCACCTGGCGGTGGCCCTATGACAGCTGCTCAAGCAGATCCTCACTAATAGAGGACCTCTCAGGGCTAAGGGTGAGAGCTACACCAACCTGGTCTCCTGCCATCTGGATCCCTTCCACCACTGCAGGGTGGTGGTTCTGACCACTCTTGGGTGCCAGGGTGCACAGGGAAAGCTCCTTTTCATCACCAGGTGAGGAGATCCGCTCCCCTTTAAGGATGTAAAAGGGGTGTGCTTACCTGGTGGATCAGGCGGCTGCTCGGAGCACCGCTCCTGTGGCAGGGAGGCTGTTGGGACCTCGGCTGTGACACAACTTCCCTGTATATCTGGGAAACAAGATAATATTTTTATTTCTTGTCCAGAGGGAACAGAAGGAATCTTCACATAGGCTTCTGTGTTCGGTGGGCACTGTGTGAGCACAGTCTGCCTCTTGGACCCCCTTTCCTTCTGTACAGAAGGCTTAGGAGCCTTGACCTGTTTCCACACTTTGCCTTTCTGGTGATCCACCAAAGGTTCCTCTCTAAGTTGCATGCCCTTTTCTTTTTCTACCCGTTTGAACTTGCCGTGTGACATCTGTCATGGAAATATAACTATCAAGGAAGCCACAAGAGAGAGTTCTCACCTGAGTAAGGTCTTTATTTCAATATTGCAATATTGGGAGCCCTGCTGCCACTTCGCAAAGTGCAACCAGAGACTCAATTTGTTACAAGCAGTACAGGGTTTTTATAAGACGTTGCGCTGTAAAAAAGCTCAGTGCTTTGTCCCTTCAAAAACTTCCCCTTTCCCTAAGACAAAACAGATTACATCATAAAGCGAGAGAAGAAGCACTAGATTTGTTATTCAAAGCTAATCAGTTACTTTCAGCTAAGTCTAACGACCCAGACAGCATATATTGTTTTGGTACATTGTCTTCTAAAGTAACCTAAACAGTGTACTTTGTTGACGCACTGTTTTCTAAAATTCTGCACGTACTGTAGCACAGCAATTACATCCTTGAAATATATTATCTAAAAGCACCAATATATTTTTTTCAAAGCTCTCTACATTTTTAAGAATCAATTTACTTATTAGATTTCCACTTCAATTCCCTCCTTTTTATTCTTGAAAATGATTAAAAGTTAGATTCTTCATATGGACTCCCAGGAGGCTCCCATACTTCGGATTCTTGCGTTCTTATCAGAACATACTGATGCGCAAACATATTCATTACCATATTTCAAAGCATTGGAATAATATATTTCGTACAGCAACACAAAAACAGGAAGACAAGTATCACAGCCCCTATAATCGGTGTTAGTAACTTAAAGAAAAACATTCCCCCTGGCCCAAACAGTGATTCTAACCAGGAGAGAAATGGGTGAGGCTGTAGAATGAGGCATTAAAGCACATACATAACAAGATGCATTAAATTTCTTTAACTTTACAGTATGATTTATAAGTTTATACCACAAATTACTCATATCCCCCTCATTATCAGTTTCATTCAGCCAGTTTTTATACAAAGAGGCTTCGCGTTTAGATTCTTCCTCTTTCTGGGTGGTGACAGGCTTCCACATAAAAAGGAAAAAGGCTGGGCACATCAGTCCCAAGCATGTGATCCCCATCTATCCCTGTGGAGACATCACTCCTGCTCTTTGCTCAGTTCGTTTGTGAGCTTTTTACAGTGGGAAGCATGAATTCAGGGCACCTGGCACGGCCCCCTCCACCTGAGCAAACACCACCTCTTTTTCCTGTCTTTCACCAGAATCCAGTCTCCTTATTCACGCATTAGTTCTTACAGCACAGGTAAATCCCTGTGGGCTGGAGCCCAGCATTTTTCTTAGGGTTTTTTTTTTACAAGATTGGTCAACAGCTGGGTAATAACTCTTAGAAAAATCTACACATTGTTCCACTGCCTCAGCTGTGCCGTTTTGCAGAACAATTCTAGCTGAAGTTGTAAAATTTCTCTTTGGTCCGTTCCTGCAAAACATCTTATTATGAACAAACATACCATAATAATAATGTGCATCTATGGGAATCACTCCCAAGGGTAACCCCCCTTAAAACTATATTGTTCTACCCATCAGGTTCTGCCACTAGATAGGAGAACCTTTCCCATGAAATCATTTTTTGACCTTCATGATCCCTTCAGGCCGTACAATTAGCACAGAAGCAGCAGCTTTAGTCCACATGTTTTTCAAGCAGGATATTAACAGTATGATCATAACGAATAATACCAGACACACAAATATGTATTGAACCAGAGACCCTCTCCAGGTTCCTAGCACAGACTGTAGCCATGCACCAGTGCCCCAATCATCTGGATTATAATTATGATATATATTTTTCTTCATCATAGATGTGCTTTGCTAAGTCATTCATTTGCCAATAATTGTCTAGAATACAAGTACTGTTTAGTCTTTGCTCACCTAAACAGCTGTCTATCACCCTAATAGAGAATGGCCTAAAACTGTGATTATAGCGAGGAGCATACAGTTATTTCCATTCTAATACATCTGAGTTACACTCAGACTAAAAGCAGGGCTATTTACCCATGCCAATAAACCTAAATAATCACCTCTATCAAAGGGGATTACTCCCATGAGCATCTTTTATAGCAATACAATCCCAACATGAGCTCTGATTATTATTTGTGGCTGACTGATAAAGTATTGATTCCATATCCCCATTTATCAAAGTCAAACTTCTCACACTTAACAGGTACACTGTCGCCCCCCTCAGGAAGCTCAACAAACACAGAAACAGTGACACTATAATAATTAATGTTCACTCAGTCTCTGGTGCAGTGGTTCGGTGTCAGCGCAATGCGTAGATCCAGCGATCTCATCCTGTCACTCAGATGGTAGAGTCGGTAGTCAGTTGCACTTGATATGGTCCTTCCCAGCAGGGTTGCAACATCTGGCAGGGTATATCTTCCTCACCCACACCCACTCGCCAGGTATCAGGTCGTGTCTTCCCTCTACTGGAGGTCTCCAAGAGTCCAGCACCTGTTCACCAGCCCCGTGCACCACTTCAATTAACAACCTACAATACTACAATAGAGAATTAGCAAATTCAACAATCCATTAGCCAAATTCGTCCCTCCAGGAAGTTTCGTTGATTGGCCTGTGATGATATCAAACAGGCTCTATTACACAGTTCTGTTTGATCCAGCCCGCATCCCATGGCGTTCCTTCAGTCTGATGTCTAGTCGATCTTTTAGACTTCTGTTCCTTCATTCCACTGTTCCAGCAGACTGAGGGTGATCTCAGTCCATCTCACCCCGAACAATGCAGCCACAGCCTGTCCCTTGATCATAATACAAGCGTTAAAGCAGTGCCCACCGAGGGCTTATCTCCATCATCAAGTGTTTGGTAGACACAGAGGCAGTGACAGCAACCCACTGGGATTATAAGAGCCAAGGTTTCCCTTTACAATTGTAAATTGTAAACATTTGCTACTGCATGAAAGGTTTCTCAGGAGCAGGCCTTTTGAGCTGTAGCACCCGCACCTGAACTGTAGTTGAGTTCCTTTGATAAGCATCACATTGAGATACCACATAAGTCAGGCAGTGTCCAGTGACTGGTGTCCTGAATATGGTCCTGTGTGTCTTGCTGTCTGTGTCAGGCAGTGTCCAGTGACTGGTGTCCTGAATATGGTCCTGTCTTGCTGTTTGTGTCAGGCAGTGTCCAGTGACTGGTGTCCTGCAGTGACTCACAGAGTTGTTGTGTCTCCAGACAGTAATGTCTTCTGGTCATGGTGAAGGGCAGTGTGAGGAGAGCCTGTGCTCAAGGTGGCAGTGAGGTCACTCAGGTCAGCACAGGAATACAGAGACAAGGTGGACTGAATAAGAACTGGCTGTCCTGTGACTGTGATCAATAATTTAAATGAAAAAGAAAGAAAGCCCAGCAGTGATTGTCCCTTATGTACTGAGCTTGTTTGACAGCAGCTCTTCCAGTTGACTCCCTCAGACCCTCAGTCTATCTCCGCGCAGCTCCAGTCCACACAGATGTTCCAGCCCCTCCAGCTGTGGCCCCAGTGTCTCTCTGTGTGGAGCTGACTGTGTGACTGAGACTCTCTAACAGCACAGTGGAGCTGAACTGATACTGATAGACTGATGCACCACTGGGCTGAACAGTGTGAGGGCACAGCTCACATCCTCTTCCTTATTATTATAGGTAGTAGGAGCAGCAGTAGGAGCAGCAGTAAAATATTAGTAGTAGCAGTGGCAGCAGCAGTTGTTGTAGCAGTAGTAGTAGCAGTAGTAGTATTAGCAGTTATGCTGTATTTAAACTCTCCTGTTCAATATAGCAGAGTTCTTGTGTTACAGCTTCACCATAATAGCTGCAGCACCAGGAGCCACAGAGCAGGATTCAGTTTCAAATTTGAAAAAGCAACAAAATAATGAAAAAAAAAAGTTCAGTCCTTGTTAATACAGTGGTGATTTAAGGCAGAGCTGTACTGGAGCTACAGGTCAGGCTCTGCAGTGAGAATGTGGTTTGTGCTCCTCCGAGCTCTTCCAGCACAGGAAGCCAGGCTGTACTGTGAGGCTGTGGGTGTCAGTGTGATGAGGCAGCTGAGAGCTGAGCTGTACAGAGAGACACACAGGGAGCCCAGTGTTCAGAGCTCCAGTGCTGCACAGGGAGACACAGGAGAGCCCAATATTCAGAGCTCCAGTGCTGCACAGGGAGACACAGGAGAGCCCAGTGTTCAGAGCTCTAGTGCTGCACAGGGAGACACTGGAGAATCCAGTGTTCAGAGCTCTACAGGGTGACAGGTCCTCTCCCCACACAGCTCTCTCTGTGTGTCTCTCAGGGCTGAACAGGAGGGGCTGTTCCTGTCAGAATGGAGGCTGACTCTCAGAGCTCCAGTGTCAGTATGAGCAGAAGCCCTCAGACCTGACTGCTGTCAGAGCCTCTGAGCCTGAGTGGCCATGAGCACTGAGCTCCTCAGCAGCTGAGAAAAGCCTCCTGTCTCTTGTGGTCACAGTGTGGTTGAACACCTGCACTGTCTTCCTGCTCTTTCTCTTCTCTCTCCCCTTTCCTGACTCTCTCGCTGCGTGTGCTCTTATCTGTCCATCTCTCTCTCCTCTTCTCTCACTCTGACAGTCTGTGCAGAGTATCTGAAGGGGATGTAACATTGCTTGGCAAAGGAAAAGACTTCTCAGAGGCAGAATAAAAAAAAGTATCTCCTCTCAGTCAGATTCACAGCTCAGACTCACACACAGAGCTCTGGGTCCCTCAGTACTTTACCCAAACTCCTCCCTCCTGAACAGACAGAAGCTCATCTCCATCCTTCTCTTTATCCCGACAATTCAGAACCAGAGAACATTGAGACAATCAGTGCTGCTACATGAATAATATCAGACAGAACAGCCTGGACTCAGGTCACATCTCCCCCTTTTCTCCTTCCTCACAGCCTCTTAGAGACAGAAGTGTTTGACTGAAAATTGAGCAATATGTGATTATCTCTTATTATTATTTTTTACTGATTTAATGAACAGCAGTATTGCTACTCTTATAAGTGTAATATGATTATCAGCAGAAGCAGACCGATTGTCTTGTCTACAATAGTGACCAGTTGACCAGTCTATAGCTCTGAGCAGTGGGACTCAGATCACACAGAAGACCTGTCTGTGTGTTATTCCACACCAGCCCTGGGATACAGCGTCTCCCACACGTCTCTCACGGAGTCTTATATACAGTTAAACAGAGTCTGATAACAGTGATACAGTTAATTAAATCATCAAACTGGCTGAGGAACTGAGAGCTCGAGTGGAAATAAAACCAGGAGATGCTCTTCAACCTCCAGGATCAGGAGTCTGATCCTCCTGGATTCTGTTCTGTGGAGATTCGTGTAAAACGCTTAAAAGCGCTTATTACAGGGACTTGTGCCCTTTCTCTTCTGCTCTACGGGAGTATGCTATACAACGCATTGGTCTGTGAAGTAAACTATTTTTTTGTTTCATAAATTGTATTCCTCGGTTTGTCGCTCTCCATTTCCAGCTGTTATGAATCGCCTTTATTTTTGGAGATGTTATATGTGTAAGAAAAGCCCCCCGGGCACCGGACAGGAGTCTCCTCCAGCGGAGACGCGCTCTGCTCTGTCAGAAAGAGCGCTGTGACGTCACAGACACCAGCCAGAGCGCCGGGATCAGAGAGCGAGACCGCGGGAGGCGCGCGGAGCGCACGGAGACTTATTGATCACTTATCTATCGACAACCAATTAATTCAACTGAAGAACCGTAGAATAATCGATTAACTTCACTGATTGGTGAGTACTGACCCTGTTTTAAATATCTAGAAAACAGTCAATACAGCCTCTATCGATCAATTACAATAGCGTCTTTAGTGTTAATAATGTTCAATCAGAAATTAAAGAATTATTATTCAAATGATTGTTTAGGAATTGTATGCTAGAGCTTAAAAATTATATTCCAAGTTGATAAATTCTTAAAAACTGTATTCCAAGTTGATAAATTTGTGTAAGTAAAAGCTGAAATGCATTTTTCCACTGTTTACAAATCATAAGTATGGTAACCACGGCGACAGGCGCCAAGTCACTGTGCACTGCTAGGTGTCTCGCCTTCGTCACAAAGAGCGGTGTGACGTCACGGATAGCAACTAATACTAATATTGTCTTCATGTTAATATTAGTGTAAGTACAATCGGTAGTTTTAACATTAATGCTAGTGTTCATGTGAGTATTAATGATGATAGTGCTACTGATTGTTTTAATACTAGTTTTCCTGTTAATATTAATGATAATTATATAGATAAGGTTAGATTTTTTACTCTAGTAGTCATGTTAGTTTTAGTGATAGCATTACTGTTATTATTAGTATTATAAGTGTAGTAGTATTTTGTGTCAGTGTTGGTGATGATGATAGTGTAAGTCTTAGTGATAGTGTTACTGTTGCGATATAATTGGTATTTGTATTAGTGTTATTTATAGTGTATTTGTAGTTATGAGTGTATGTGTTTGTGAGTGTGTGGTGTTTGTGAGGAGTGTGTGGTGTCTGTCAGTGTGTGAATTTGTGTTTGTGAGTGTGTGGATGTGTGTCTATAAGTATTCGTAGTGTCTATGTGTGTGTCTGTGAGTCTGTGTAGTGTCTGTGTGTGAGTGTTTGGATGTGTGTCTGTCAGTGTGTGTGAGTGTGTGTGTAGGTGGACTTGTGCTCCACTGGTGTGTCTAACAGAAGTGATCCATCAACAGGTGTTGAGGTCCAGAGCTGTTTGCGAATGGAACCACTTTCTAGAGTCCAGACCCACATCCACAGATCTGTGAGTGCCCTGTTTTTATCACTATTAGTAGTAATGACAGCAGTAATAGTAGCAGGAGTATTAGTATCAGAATAAGTATTAGAATCTGAAGTCATGGTGGTAGTAGTAGTAACAGTAGTAGTATTAGCAGCAGAAGCAGTAACAACAGTGGCAGTTGGATTATCCAAGCAGTTACTTCAGAAACTAAGGTTTTACAAATTTATACTCTACTTTTCTATGCATGTTTTGTAAAGTGCCTTGATGCTCTGGATTAATTAAATTAAATTAAATTTATTTTTATATAGCGCCTTTCACAATAACTAGGTTGCCCCATGGCGCTTAACAAAGGAAGTGACTGTACAGTGGATATAAAAAGTCTACACACTCTTATTGAAATTGCAGGTTTTTGTGATGTTAACCCAGAAATCAAGATAAATCATGTCAGATGTCTTTCCATCCTTAATGTGACCTTGCCACCAACAAAATTCAAGAGAAAAATTTTGGAAAAATTGAAACTAATAAACCTACAACACCCTGGTTGCATAAGTGTGAACTCCCCCAACTAATACTTTGTGGAAGATGCTTTTACATTTATTACAGCAGTAAGTGTTTGTGAATAAGTCTCCATGAGCTTTGCACACCTGGACTTTGCAATTTACTCTGTAGACAAGCAAATCTGTTCAAGGAAGAAACTCAGTTTAGTGAACTACTGGTGAATTCAGCACAAGTTTTGTCATCACTTGTTAGGATGGCTGAGTTGTCTAAGGTGTCAGACTTGAGAACTGATGTCTTTCATCTTGGTTGGGTGTTCTGGTCTCCAAATGGAAACATGGGATTAAATCCCACTTCTGACAGCTACTTTTTTATTTTTTGTGTATTGTTCCTGTCTTATTGTGCTGACAATGACAATAGGAGGAAAACAGAGAAACCGCTTATCAAGAACATGATGGGCAGGAAAATGCTTCGTCAACACTTAAATGTGATTAGCAGAAAGGAACTTTTAGATGGGCTCCAATTTCTGCTTAAGAACTTTTTGAGCTGTCTGTAAGTAAAGAAAGATTTCCGGTAAGGTGTGCATTCAAAAGTCAAAGACCGAAATATACAGTGCCTTACGAAAGTATTCGGCCCCCTTGAACTTTTCAACCTTTTGCCACATTTCAGGCTTCAAACATAAAGATATAAATTTTTTATTTTATGTGAAGAATCACCAACAAGTGGGACACAATTGTGAAGTGGAACGAAATCTATTGGATTTTTGAAACTTTTTTAACTAATAAAAAAATGAAAAGTGGGGCGTGCAAAATTATTCGGCCCCTTTACTTTCAGTGCAGCAAACTCACTCCAGAAGTTCAGCGAGGATCTCTGAATGATCCAATGTTGTCCTAAATGACTGATGGTGATAAATAGAATCCACCTGTGTGTAATCAAGTCTCTGTATAAATGCACCTGCTCTGTGATAGTCTCAAGGTTCTGTTGAAAGTGCAGAGAGCATCATGAAGACCAAGGAACACACCAGGCAGGTCCGTAATACTGTTGTGGAGAAGTTTAAAGCCGGATTTGGATACAAAAAGATTTCCCAAGCTTCAAACATCCCAAGGAGCACTGTGCAAGCGATCATCTTGAAATGGAAGGAGTATCAGACCACTGCAAATCTACCAAGACCTGGCCGTCCCTCTAAACTTTCAGCTCAGACAAGGAGAAGACTGATCAGAGATGCAGCCAAGAGGCCCATGATCACTCTGGATGAACTGCAGAGAACTACAGCTGAGGTGGGAGAGTCTGTCCATAGGACAACAATCAGTCTTACACTGCACAAATCTGGCCTTTATGGAAGAGTGGCAAGAAGAAAGCCATTTCTCAAAGATATCCATAAAAAGTCTCGTCTAAAGTTTGCCACAAGCCACCTGGGAGACACCCCAAACATGTGGAAGAAGGTGCTCTGGTCAGATGAAACCAAAATCGAACTTTTTGGCCACAATGCAAAACGATATGTTTGGCGTAAAAGCAACACAGCTCATCACCCTCAACACACCATCCCCACTGTCAAACATGGTGGTGGCAGCATCATGGTTTGGGCCTGCTTTTCTTCAGCAGGGACAGGGAAGATGGTTAAAATTGAGGGGAAGATGGATGCAGCCAAATACAGGACCATTCTGGATGAAAACCTGTTGGAGTCTGCAAAAGACCTGAAACTGGGACGGAGATTTATCTTCCAACAAGACAATGATCCCAAACATACAGCAAAATCTACAAAAAAATGGTTCACAAATAAACGTATCCAGGTGTTTGAATGGCCAAGTCAAAGTCCAGACCTGAATCCAATCGAGAATCTGTGGAAAGAGCTGAAAACTGCTGTTCACAAACGCTCTCCATCCAACCTCACTGAGCTCGAGCTGTTTTGCAAGGAAGAATGGGCAAGAATTTCAGTCTCTCGATGTGCAAAACTGATAGAGACATACCCCAAGCGACTTGCAGCTGTAATCGCGGCAAAAGGTGGCTCTACAAAGTATTAACGCAAGGGGGCCGAATAATTTTGCACACCCCACTTTTCATTTTTTTATTAGTTAAAAAAGTTTCAAAAATCCAATAGATTTCGTTCCACTTCACAATTGTGTCCCACTTGTTGGTGATTCTTCACATAAAATAAAAAATTTATATCTTTATGTTTGAAGCCTGAAATGTGGCAAAAGGTTGAAAAGTTCAAGGGGGCCGAATACTTTCGCAAGGCACTGTATATTTCAGTTTCTTCTCTTGTATTTTCCTTACTATTTTACTGTCCCTTTCCCCCATATGGAGATGTATCCACTGCCAATACTGCTGTCTGATTATTTAAATTATCTGTAAAACTGTTACATGACTTTATCTAATTGTACATTTATAAGACGGTCTGTGAGACATTTGTGAGAGTAGCTGAATCTCAGGGCTGGTATGGAATCACACACAGACGGGAATCAATATACTGATCATAGTGTCACTACTGGTGTTTATTACATAAATACTTTATATAAATAATAAGATAATTCCACACTCATGTGTGTTATAAAACATTTATAAACATTTTGGGAGGCTGACATACAGTAAAGAAAGTAATACTGAAGGGCTGGAAGTCCTGGAAAGGGTTAATAGAAACTTCTTGCTTCTGACCTGGAACAGAGCCCACAGCTGCCAGATCAGTGACCCCTGAGCCCAGTTCACAGAGAGGAGAACCAGGAGCTCTTCTCCGTCTCTAAGAGGCTGTGGGGAAGGAGAAAAGGGGGAGATGGGACTTGAATCCAGGCTGTTCTGATATTATTCATGGAGCAGCACTGATTGTCTGAATATTTTCTGGTCCTGGATTGTGAGGATAGCGAGCAGTATGGAGTTGAGCTTCAGTCTGAGTGTTAGTCTTCACTGTGAATCTGAATGAGAAGAGAATATTGATTTTTTATTCTGCCTCTGAGAATTTTTCTTCTTTGCCAGGTGGTGTTACATCCCCTTTAGATACTCTACACAGACTGCCAGAGAGAAGAGGAGAGAGAGAGATGGACAGATAAGAGCACACGCAGTAAGAGAGACATACGTCTTGATTTACTTTGAAGCAAGTGTTCATTTCCTTTCTGGAACAAGTTGTTTCTGAACTTCAAGACATTTATACAACTTCTGAAAGATAAAATACTAATCTTGCTTATCAGGACAGAAGAAATACTGCAAAAAAATGCCAGTGATTTTTTCTCATTTTAACGAAATGTGCAGAAAAACAACGGCAGTGCATCTCCATCGTCTTGATTTAGCTTAATACAAGTCCTTTTATCACTTCCTTTTATGAAAATAAAAACCTCTTCAGAAGAGCGGCGCTTCTCACAGGAGAGAATGAAAACAAAATCTTTTTCAGGGACGCTGATTTTTCTCTTTGGGGGAATTAAAAGCACTTGTTGTAAGTGACCTTGTGGCGCAACGGTAGTGCCTCTGACTCCAGATCAGAAGGTTGTGTGTTCAAATCATGTCGAGGTCAGCTGATGTGTCTGCAGACACCACGTAGGTCATCTGAATGAAATAATGGAGCAGTATGGAACACACAGTGAGGAGCGTATGCAATGAGTCATTTTGAACACGACAAGAGAAAAGGCACACTGCACATCCGCAGAACATGATGTCCGACTTTAGAGACAGTAACATCAGAGATTGGAAGTTCTTGGTCCAGGGTTGCACCGATTCTGAGTCTTGTTAGCTGGAATGGATGGGTTTGGGGGTGTTGATACCAGAGTGGTCCAGGAGGGGGGTGCAGGTGTCTCAGGGGCATTCTTGTTTTTCTATGAGTTCAGGTTGATTCTGTTGGTTCTGTCACGAATCTCCCTCACGCAGGCAAGCGCTCCCGCATTCCCACGAGCTCTCCCCATACCAAACGTGCACGCGTCAATCAGTCCTCTACTTAAACCCTCATCTGTCCCCCGGTCATTGCTCACGATTGAGATTCTCTCCCGGAGCTTACCTACTAACTACGCCTTTGCCTTACTACGACTTCTCCCCTGGACCTCGACCCCGCTTTTCGGACTACCGCTTTAGCCACTCGATTTTGTACCTTCGCCTGTTTTACGCTTTCTCGGATCCTGACCACAGACTGTCTCTTCGTTTACGCCTCTGCCTTCTGAATCCACACCGACACAACTTCTACGCCTTCCCGGACTCGGACCCCTGCCTGTTTACTCCGACTACGCCTGCGTCTCGCGCCAACCCTACCAAGGGCACCGCATTGGATCCCTATCCTCAGCAGTCAGCCCCTGCGTGACAGGTTCTTAGTGTCTTGGTTACATCCGTTTGTGTTTATAGATGAAAAAGCTATTGAAGAGCACCCCCACCCCCCACCCATCTCGGTGGAAGTTGCCATGTTCAAAAAATACTAAAAAGATAATTAAAGTTGCACACAACAAAGCATGACTGTGAAAGGTCAGGAGGCCTGCCTAGTTAGCACAACACTTGATTACAGTAAAAAAAAAATCATTAAAAATAAAGAAATGTTCCACAACTCAAAACAAGGTTGTATGAAGTTAGGGGAGCTGTCTGGTGTGTAAAACACCTGGTTGCAGGACTGTGGCTGTTGTATTTGAAATGCTATTGAGCCATGAAGACGACCCACCTATCCCAGTGTATTACCTGTAGTATCTTCAAAAAATCATAAACAAATAAAGAAAGGTTCCACAACCCAAAACAAAGCTGGGAAAAGTCAGAGGACCTGCTTAGTGTGCAAAACACTTACTTGCAGCATTGTGGGTGCTGTGGTTTAAATGCTAATGGTTTGTGAACAGAATACCCCTATCCCAGTGCATTGTGCCATACTAAATAAAAGCACGAGAAAAAGAGATTCAGAAAGCAAAGCTGTGTCAGTGTTCTGTGTAAAAAATCGGTTTGAACATCATGGGAGCTGTTTTTAATAAGTTGCTGAGTAAAGAATATTTTAATCTTCCTGCTGTCAGTAGTATTGTCAATATAGTTGACCCTTACCTGGGTGAAAACAGGGCGTAAAGGAAGGGTTTCAGAAATCAAACAGCTTTATTCCCGTGCTTACAGTCTGGGTAATTGGAGACAGGGCTGTTCTGCTTCCTATGGTCATATACAGGTTTTTCGCTCAAAGCCGTATTGAACAGTATTTCTCGCATTGTGAACGTCTGTACACAGCGGTCCCCCGGGTTCCAGTTAGTGCGTAATTAAGCATCAATGACAAACTGGAGGTTTTAAAAAAGATAATTAGCTCACTGATAGTTTGATGTAAAGGCTGTGGAAATATCCACAAGTCGTGGTCTTTAAAATGCATTTGGTTTGAAGGCGTTCTGTGCTTCCATTGTGAAGATATGGACAAAAGAATATTTGTGCTTGGTCAAAAAAATGTAATAAAAACTAAAAGTAAATGCTGAGAAAGCATTCACAATGTATTTTATACACAAAGGAAGTATTCTCGCAACTCTAAGAGGTTTCGCGTAAACGCTGCAAGTGTGCCAAAATTGTTTTCGAACTTCAAGCTAACTTTACCCCGGTGGAGAGAGCGATGTCTTCCTCGTTAATATAGTGGCAAGTATCCCCGCCTGTCACGCGGGAGACCGGGCTTCGATTCCCCGATGGGGAGAAGCTTTTCAGAGTGTGAGACCACAGAGGAACTGTGCAGAGACTTCTAATACCTGGAGGCAAGGAACTACTGGTTCAGTAACTGACGACCACGGGAGACATTGGCATTGGAACAGAGGTACTGTACAGAGACTTTTAACACCTGAAGGTGACGAACAAGGAAACTGGCACAGCTAGCCGATTCAAACTGAGGGGAATGTAATACAGCCTGCAGAGGATTTCTATCACTACCGGAACGGAGACTGGGGAAATAGGACTGGGCGATACTCCTCTCCTTCAAGTGGGCCATCAGAGACTACAGGGACTAAGTAGAAACATTTGTGTGGCCCTCTTCAGTATTTTACAGGGAAGACTGCTGCCCCTCTGTATTCAATATGACCCTGGGAAGGACCTTTTGCTGCTGCGAATGCTGTTTTTCGATGAAGTGACAATGAATGTGAATGTTGTTATAAAATAAAAGGGCACTTATACAATACAAATACTTGTCGCTGGTCTGTGTGAGCATTGGTGATTCTGGGAGATAAACAGAACCTGTGGTCATGTAGAGGGGCCCTAGCACCCCGTTTGTATTGCTAGGTGGTGTAGTTGGACACGGGGCAGGAACATTCCTCGCCCATAGGGTTCACCTTACTGTGACATAAACATTAAAATAAGCCCCTATAGGACCAGCAGAAGTGAGATACAACATCAAAAGAATACATCAATTAAATAAAGTAAGGGGATCTCTTTAATTCAAGACTCCAGCCCAGCCTGCACTCAGGGAGCAATCCTAGGGGTGTCATCTTCACACCTGTCTTTCCTGGGGAAGGATGAAGGACCGGTTCCCCTCAGACAGGAGCTGGGCGCCCTGGGTGTGCGGTTCTGCAGGCTGGATGGCTGTTAGGAAACGTGGAGAGACACTACAGCCACCGAGCTCTGAGCAGCAGGACTGGGAAGTCTGGACAAGAGAACCACGCCCCCTCTCTTCACGGAGATCAAGACCACCGAGATCTCAGGGAGACCATGTCCGAGGTTTGAATATAGAGCAGGCTTTGAGGCCCAGATCTCCCAGGGGACCGAATCTTCTCGGCTTCGGAGCGAGGAAGAGCGGCTCTCGGTCTCTCCACTGGAGAGACCTGCAAACCGACACTCAAAGCTTCCGAATTAAGAACGCCTTTCTAAAACAAAGCACAGAGAAGCCCGTTTTGTCTTTAATTCTTTTTATTGGAAAACAAATGACGTGCAGCAAACTTTTACCTTAACAAGCGTTCAAAGCAGCTGTTGCTAGTAAGCAATAAAAGTAAAACTACAGTCAAAGTCTACATTATCTTTAGAAAGAAGACCGCTCCAATTATCCAACGCTTGAAGTATAAAAGTAAGGCCACCAACAAGAGGATATTGGTAGTTAATGGCTCATTGACATCTTGGCTTCTTTGGCAAGAATCTGCTTCAACAACATGGCTGGGCAGCTTGTTCCCCACCCCCACTACCCTCTGTGTACAGAAGAACCTCCTGTCCTGACTGGAGGATCTCACCCAGCTGTGTCTGGAAAGAAGCCAGAGTATCGGCTTCAACAACACACCTGGGCAGCTTGTTCCACACCCCCACTACCCTGGCTCACTGCGGGTTTATCTAGTAAAGGGTCATACTCACTGTGTGTGTCCCATCTCTCTGTGGGTGTGTCCGATGCCAGGGGGGGGAGCTCCCATTTTGGGTGTGTCAGACATGGGCCCTTGTGGGATTGATCTAGCATTCAGAATCCCAACCAACCTGACAAACAAACTGCTCTCCCCCTGTGCTCTGGCAGGCACTACTGTACCTGTAAAGCACTGACCACTGGGCTAAACGACAGCTACTACCCCACAGCATTGTGAATTATTAACAGCTACAGTCACTGAATGCAACTCACCTCTGCACTCTGCACACACCCTGGACAGGACAGCAGTCCATCACAGGACACACACACTCACACACCCTGGAGAGGACACCAGTCCTTCAGAGGACACACACAGACACAGAAACACACACCCTGGACAGGACAACAGTCCATCAGAGGACAGACACACACACACACACACACACACACACACACACACACACACACTGTACTGACACAGCTGATCACAGGGTGCTAGGGTTCAGTGTTCAGTCATCTCAATGCTGCCTGTGACCTATTTCTCTAAATCACACCTGACAGCAGGTCCAGTCGTAGGCAGCGGGCCCTGTAACAGGCAGGGGGTTCTGTTTCAGGCAGCGGGCCCTGTCTCAGGCAGCATGTCCAGTCGCAGGCAGAGGGTCCTCTTTCAAGCGGCATGTCCAGTTGCAGGCAGCGGGCCCTGTCAAAGGCAGGGGGTTCTGTCTCAGGCAACGGGTCCTGTCTGAGGCAGCAGGTCGTGTCTCAGGCAGAGGGTCCTGTCTCAGGCAGTGGGTCTCAGACTCACCTCCTCCCTCTTCCGCTGGATAGAAAACTTGTCCGTCTGCCTGCTCCCTCCAGTGCAGGGTGTGGTTCCCCAGGAGACCCCGCTGGGCCAGCAGGTCCTCCATCTGCAGACACAGATGGACTGAGCGCTGAGCACCTGGCTGTGTGCTTACAGCTGTGCTCAGTGACTCAACACTCAGGCCTGCTGCACTGTAGGACAGCTCACACAGCACCGGCGTGCACCTCAGACACATCGCTAACACCCCTGGATTCAAACAACACGGGTTCGAGCTCTGAAACATCATGTCGGAGAGCAGATCTGCTCCGTCTCTCCTGCTGAGCCCCTGGATGAGACCTGGATCTGAATCCCTGAGGATCAAGGACAGGAAGTTTATAACCCACCTCTCAACATCTGGAACAGTCTGTCTCGGAGTCTGAAACGCTCCCTTCCTGGGGGAACCCCAGTCTCCTTGGTGTAATTCCAAATCTGCTGTCTGCTCTTCAGCCTCAGGATGGTCCTCTTCCCCTTCCTCCTCTGTGGGTCTGGGGCAACAGGCAACAGTGAGGTCAGGTGAGGGGTGTGAGTGTGTGAAAAGGTCAGGTGAGGTGTGTGAGTGTGTGGTGACACTGACAATGCAGCTGGATCTGCTGAGTGAGACAGACTGAACACTGTCCATCTTACAATAATGACCTGGGGGAACCAGGTCCTCCTGTGCTGTGTTTTTACACAGGCGGTTCGTCTCAGCCCCTCTTCCTGACCTCTCATACAAACCAAGCCATCCTGAGCCGGGGTGGGTCACTGGGAGGGATTCTAGCTCAGATCCCTGTGGAAGACGCGCCCAGTGCTGTCCTCGCTGCTTGATGAGAAGCAGCAGCTCTGTAGTTGGTCCTAATGTTTGTGCCGGAGAATATTTCCAGACCCTGTTTCTGCGTGACTGGTTTCGTTGCCTGTGGGTGATCTCTACCTCTGTGTCAGCGGCTGTGTATTTAAGTCTGGGTCCTTGTGTTTGGATCTGCTGGATCCAAGTGTGAGGAAGAACTGGGCAGCCTTGTGTCAGAGGGCCCTTGGTGCTGATCACCATCTCTCAGTCTCGTGTTTTGTGTGAAGCAATACCCATCTGTGCCTATCCTTCGCCCCCCTTGTTTATCGAATTTCTGTTACTCCCCTCAGAATGCAGATACCGACACCACAACTTCAAAACCAACAGATCTAAGATCTCATTCATACCTGCAGCCATATCCTTAGCACTTGATTATCTATGCAAATTTAATAATAATAATAATTGCTTACACTTATATAGCGCTTTTCTGGACTCCACTCAAAGCGCTTTACAGGTAATGGGGACTCCCCTCCACCATCACCAATGTGCAGCATCCACCTGCATGTTGGTGTTGTGGTCGTGTTTTTTTTGTCTGGTTCTCTGGACGCCCACACTGCTGCTGTGAATAATAGAATAATAGAGACTCTCTCTCTCTGCAGCGGATGAGAGCTGAGGGGCTGACTGGAGACGCGTGCCCAGGGGCTGCTGGACTCCCCCAGTCCTGCACAAGCGCCCTGCTGCCTGACCTGGGAGCAGAGTCACAGGCTCATCTGCCAGGAAGAGAAACACCAGCCCCTTCCTCTCAATCCTAGCAGATCTGCTCAGAGGTGAAGACACAGCGTCTCTCTCGGCTCCGGGTTCGAATCCTCCTGCGTGACACAGCACAGACACGTCTGACACAGTTCCTACAGGTCACTGGCGTGCTCAGGTCTCGCTAATGGGTTCAGTCAGATCTGAATTAACTCAGCCCTGCTGGGCTGCTACTGATCCCCCTGGCTGGTGTGGATCGGTCACCAGTGGAGACTGGGGAATACTCTCGAGATCCTGATCCCCGTTTAAACTGTCAGGACCCCCCACTTCCACTCAAAAACACCAGACTCTGCACTGCTGGGAGAGATTCCCAACAGTGGATTTCTTCATTCTCATCCTGCTCTCCTGTCTTCCCTGCTGATAGCATTAAGGAAATGTTCTTGACTCTGGTCTTGTCCAATTGGGCTGGCAGTGTCCAGCGCCCCAGCAGTGTCAGGCTCTGCTGTTCTGGGTTCAGATGGGCTGGCAGTGCCCAGGTCTGACAGTACTGCCCCAGCAGTGCCAGGCTCTGCTGTTCTGGGTCCAGATGGGCTGGCAGTGCCCAGGTCTAACAGTACTGCCCCAGCAGTGCCAGGCTCTGCTGTTCTGGGTCCAGATGGGCTGGCAGTGCCCAGGTCTGACAGTACTGCCCCAGCAGTGCCAGGCTCTGCTGCTGACCCTGTTCTGGGTCAGAGAGTCTAGGTCTTGTATAGCTGATCTGAAAGTTCTCAGTTTTTCATGTATGTTGTTTTGGTCTTATGTGTCTGTGTTTTCTTTCTAATAGTAGAGATGTTTAAAATAGTTTTTCCAGATTGATCCATTTTGGCTTGCCAATTCTTCTGGTTTTGGTTTATTTAAATTCTTCCATTTTTAATAGAAACTTTTTGATCTATCGATTCCTCGGTTTTCCGAGAGCTGTCCGGTTATGTGTGTGCTTCTTCTCCTCTTCAGGTTGTGTTTGCGGTGTTTTATCATCTCACAGTAAGTAGGTGAGGTGCATATCTGTGTTGTGTGGCTGTCTGTGTTTTTGGTTTGATTGTTCTCGCAGTGGTTTTCTAGCGTTTCTGCACTCTGTATCAAACCGTTCTTCTTGTGCTCTTGTTTCTTGAGTTCGTTTTGTATTAATTCTTTTGAATTTTAAATTTTGAGGCTGGTTTCTGAAATATGTGATTTAAATCTGTTATAGCCCTGTTGATGCCTGATTTGGTGGTTTGATACGCAGTGTTTTGGAATGTACAGTAGTTGATGATGTCTGAATTTCCTGGTCACTTACTATCTCCTCTCTGTCTGTCTCCTGTCTTTCTTTTTTCTCTCCCTCTGATTTGCCTACAAACACAGATTGTCCGTTCTCTATAACTAAACTCATGAAGGAAATACATTTGTTAAAAAAACAATAGGTGAACAAACAACCAACATAGGGAGTAAATAAATAACAATACTGATATCTCTCTTAGTTAAAATAAATAATTTCTTCAAGTAATTAAGAGACAGTATTTCAGTCAGTGACCACAGAGGCTAAAACACTCCTGAAGAACAGATGCCCCATCTCTTTAGGTACACCAATATTTCTATCTTCTCCTCTCTCTCCTCTCTCACTGCCATCTCTAACCTGTCTCTCTCTCTCCTCTCTCACCCCCATCTCTAACCTGTCTTTCTCTCTCACACACCCATTTCTAACCTGTCTCTCTCTCTGACTCTCTCTCCTCTCTCCTCTTCTGTCTCCTCTGCCTACAGACACAAACAGGAGCCTGACTGTTCAGCAGTTAATATTTCAGACGAAGAGGATCTGTAGTTAATTTTAGAGACTCTTGTACCAGTTTATATCTCTTGCAGAGTGGCAGGTAGCTACTGTCTCAATAGCAGGAGGCTCTACACTGAGGAGTCACTCTGCCCTGAGCCTTACCTCCTCAGTGCTGTGTGTCGGTTGGTCAGGGCGTCTCTCCAGCTGAGCTGTTTGTGTGATGTGTGTCACGCCCTCTGTAGCCAGAGGGCGCTCCTTCTCTGTCCTGTCCCTAGTTCCCTGCCTGCTGTCCTTCCAGTCCCTCTCTTTCCCTTGGGCTATATATTTCCGGGTCTTGCACTCTGCCCTCGCTTAGCATGGACGTTCGGATGTCCTGAGACCCGTCTAGCCCCAGGTCGCCCCACGTCCGCTACCTGAGGGCATAGGTATCTATACGGCACTCCTGAACTCTTTGCACTAAGGAGCCCGGGCCTTTTTCCTGTCTCGCCGCTACGCATATGGGTCTTTTTCCGCTCTCCTGCCTGTGTCTGTCAGGGGGTTTCAGTGGGAACAGTGCAGGAAGGACATCAGAGAGTCACCTTGCCTGAGAACTTGCACATTAACTCAATGCCTGGGTCTTCAGAAAAGCTTTTTCATTGGTTGATCCCTCTGTCTGCTCCCTTCCATTTTCTATTACACTTCTAATCCCTTGAATTTAATTGTACTACATCTGGTTTCTCCTATCTTTTTATATTGTTTTCTTACTGAGACTCACTTTGAGAAGCCACTTTTAGAGTTGTTAAAGTATTATTATTATAAATGGGATGAGACTGGGCAGTGTGCTGTTCCTAACAGTGGCTCCACCCTGGCAGAAACACCTCCTGCTTTACAAGTTCAATCCAACATAAATTCAGCCAGAACTCTTTCAGTTACTCTTTCTGGTTCCCTTCTCCTTGTTTCCGTTCGGAAGAGGGGACAGAGGGGTTACAACTTCCTTTACATCGCCTATAGACTATAGGAACATATTCCCACCACACAGAACAAGTTACAGTATGAGCACTGAGTGCCTGTTTCCCTACCAGAGGGAGCGTCACCCTCTTTTTTCGCTGCAGAACAGATGTGGGGTGAATGGAGTCTCCCCAAGAGCTCACAGCTGGTGCCCTCTGGCCGCCATCTGGTGTCTTTCAGAACACACTGCGTTCCTATCCTTTGAGCACAGCTTGTCTGAAAGGTCTTTACACCCTGTATGGCTCCCGGCACCCTGCACAGTCACTGGCAGCAGCTGATAGTAGTGATAGGACATTATGAAAGTGCACAGCTGTGTGAGTACGTCTGCTGTAGGGGTGACCGGGCAGCCCAGAATATCTTCAATGGAAAAACTCTGATTTGGGGCCTTATGTGTTGATCTTTCCTTTTGTCTATTTACATATCATATATCTGCTCTACTGTTATATTCCTGTTTTCTCATTATTTGATATATTTTCTCCTGTGATTTGTCGTATCGTTACCTTATATTTGATTATTAAGTTACAGGTATTCTTATCCATTCAGCTGTGTTTGCTGGGTGGTTAGATTGTCTAATTTCCGGTTTTGTTTCCTTTGTATTCCAAACCTGTGATCACAGCTCATCTGAAAGGTTTTTACTCCCTGTATCATTCACCCCACACTGCGTCGCAGACAGTAGCTGCGGTCGTCCACTTTATCTGTCTCTTGGCTGAAAAACTGAAATTCCTGCTCTGCCCGAACTGTCTGTTGAGAGAATTGAAGTGTGATAGAGTGTGGAGTGTTAAAGTAGCTCCTGTCAGGTTTATTGTATTGCTGTTGCTTTGTTTGAATGCCCTTTGTGGGAATGACTCTGTAAATGGCTGACTTGCTTGTAACTCATTAATCCATACCGAATTTGATCTTGAACAAAATTCCAAAATAGTAGAAACATAGAGACCCCCCCCCCCCCCCAAAGTATGAACAGTTGCCTTAAGAATGTCGTGGGGAATGACAGTAATAAGTATTACAGTTTATCTTAAAGAAATATACACAGTATTCTTGTAGTTGGAACGTGAGGTTTAGTGCATATACATTTCAAATCCTGCATATATACTTAGAAAAAATGTAATGAGTATTATGATAGCCTACTGTACTGTATCCTTGCAGATACTTTTTGAACAATCCTCGATTGGACAGCAGAAAAAAATGATATCAGATAACTTTCATATTCTCAATTCTGAATATCAACTTCTCCTCTCTGGAAAACATTTTAGGGTTCCCAGATGTAGATCAAATTGATGCTAATATTCATGTTCCCTTATCTATTTAAACAGGGTAAATAAATCTGTGTCAGTAACGGCTTACTTTGTAACAAACTACGTAATGTGTAATTTAGGTGATGTGTAATATTTTGTGATGTATTCAGATTAGCCGAAGCAATGTGTGTCCATAAAAAGTTTTCACTAGGGGGACAGGACATCAAATAAAGTTGATCTTATCTTAAAACAGTTTTTCCTTATTCAAGTACGTTTGCATTACAAGCATGTGGTTTTTGCATTTTTATGATATTTCGGATGTGAATCTGTTATTTTTGTTGAGCTTTGTCTAGACAAGTAGCCTTACTTATACAGTATGTGGAGCGATTTGCTTATGAGATGTCTGCTTGTTCTATTTCTGAGCTCAGTATAAGGGGTAGAAAGCATGACTGTAACATAACCCACCTCTCGTCCTGGCCCGAGCCTGAGGCTCGCCCCCTAGTGCAGGGTTAGAGGTGTGAAATAACGTTGTAACTATTGCTCCATTAATAACATGTTGATTGCATGTTTCTAGATGGGTATAACAGGGATCTCAACTACAGAGGGGCCTTATTAGCCAATGAAACATGGTAGCTTCCTGAGAGACACCACAGGAAGACAGGAGTTTGTGATGAAAGTTCGGGAGGAATGGCAACAGCCAAGTTCAATCAGACTCGGCAGTTGTCAGTATTTTAGCATTCACTCCTGACTCCTCTCCTGAAACACTGTGAATACTGCACGTGATCCCCCTCTCTCCCTCGCATCCCTCCTCCACCCCGTCTCTACCTGTGCAGCTGTCCCCTGGTCACTCCTCCTCCTCAGCCAAGTGGGTTCGGCCAGATTTTCACACCATGATCCTTTCAGTACGCTTAATTCTTGGTCTTGTTTTTTTTTCTCCCCAGAAAACTGACTGTTCGCCCCACCTCTCCACTAAGTGGCCTCCTGATAAAGTCAGGTTCCCTTGTGCCTTGTGTTTACAAGTAATACTTCAGACCGGTCGGCCTCGCCTCAGGGTGTTTGGGTGTTTGATATTATACAGTTGCAATGCTGAGGCCTGTGATTGTGATGCTTTAAGGCTACAGGAGTCTCTCTGGAAATCCTGAGTGATTTCCAGCGTTCAGGCAGAAATACAGTACCACCCTCCCACAGTGCCAGTCCTACAGTGTCCAGTCTGCAGAATCTCCTTGAGATGTGGACTCTCCGATAAGCGATCCCGCCAGCGAGAGACTAGCTAAAGCAGGATGTTCTGTATGTTTCAGTTAATTATACTGTACATGCACAGATGTTGAGCTCATCATCCTTTTAATTAAAATATATTTTGTCATCTATGCTAACTGTAGCTAAGATCAAACTATCAAGGTTACACATAAATAATTATAAATTAAATATATGCATTATATCGCTAACGCTGATGCAAGAGGCAAGTCATAGGAACTGAACACAGAATGTATAGGAGTCACAGTGAATGAGAGAGGAATGAACTAAATTATTTAAAAGGATTAAAACACTGAAAAACAGGAGACACAATAAGAGATAGGAGATCACAGGAAATACCTCAGTAACAAACATATAAACACACAGGACAGGAGACACAGCGAGAGAGAGGAGATCACAGAGAATCCCTCAGTTTTAAGTAGACACAACTGGACGGGAGACAGAGTGAGGAAGAGTAAATGAAATACAGTGGGATTGATAGGAGACGGGTTGTAAAAAGATTGGACACACAGAGATGGAAAGAAAGACGTGTCGGTTGAACTCGCTGACTGAGTTATTTGACGTTGCTATTTCTTTGGCAGATTAATGACTTCCAAGCACACGAGGTCCAGAATTTCGCTGGCGTGGAAGAATTGTTCCAGGTTGGTTTTCTCCCATTCCTGCAGGTCAGTGACCCTTCAGTCAGACTCTGTGTTCAGGGAGACACACAGAGAAGTCTCACACTGTGAAAAATGCTCCAGAGCATTTGTGCACCTTTTGGAATTCTTCTCCTATAGTGAACAGTGAAATAAAACCAAGAATGGGAGACTTCTTTACACAAAGGGTGGGGTGTGTATAGAACAAGCTGCCCAGCTATGTTGTTGAAGCTGATACCCTGGCTTCTCTCCATACACAGCTGGATTAAATCATGGGATCAATTAATCACTAACTACCAGACAGTGTTGAAAAAAACGAAAAACCTTCTCTTGTTTTTAACCTTTCTTCAGTTTTTAGAAAACCTGTATGCAGAAAAAAGATATTTCATTTTTTTACTACTTCAACAGTCAGATCTCTGGGTATTTAAATCTGACTAGAATGTGTATTGTACAAAATCTCTTTTTCACTATCAGTGTTGTTTCATTCTCATTACTTCTGCAGGTTTTATACTGTGGTTAACAGTTAAAAAAGTCCTAACTTTGTGCTGCTCTCGGTTTGTTGATGGTGGCGTACTCAACATCACTGTTTGGTTGTGTGATGTCTGTAAAGAACAGGATACAGGTCAACACTTACGTTAACTTATACTATACAGGTCATCGCTTATACTAACACTTAAACAACACTTACATTAACTGTACAGAACGACAGGACTCACTGTTCACACTTGTATTGACACTGTACTGAACAACAGGACTCACTTTTCACACTCGTATTGACGCTGTACACAACAGCAGGACTCACTCTTATTACACTTGTTCACATTTGTGTTAAAACTGGACAGAGCAACAAGAAGTTATGTTTTAAAATTTCTGCTAGTTTTATAGGTATAAGTAAAAGGTCCTCACTTTGTGCAGCTTGGGATTTGTTGAATGTGGAGAATTCAACAGCAGTATCTGTCTGTGTTAATTCTGCAAAGAATAAAACACATGTTCTCAACCATTAACACTGTGCAGAGCAACAGTGATCTCGGTGTGTTAACACTGTACAGAACAGGACTCACTGTTCACAGTCATATTGACACTGTACAGATCAACAGGACTTACATTTCACACTTGTATTGACACTGTACTGAACAACAGGACTCATTGTTTACACTCGTACTGACACTGTTCTCACTCGTATTGACACTGTACTGAACAACAGGACTCACTGTTCACACTTGTATTGACACTGTTCACACTCGTATTGACACTGTACTGAACAACAGGACTCACTGTTCACACTCGTATTGACACTGTACAGAACAACAGGACTCACTGTTCACACTCGTATTGACACTCTGGTCTGCCGGAGTTCGTGTCTCAGCAGACCGGAACCTCACCTTTGCCGTCTGCCCCCGGAGGCTTGGCCAGAGAGTAGTAGTCGTTCATTTGGCGTTCTGTTGAAGAAACAAGCGACAGTGTTTGAACCCAGGGGAAAGTGTCACCGTTACTCTGACTCCTTGTGATTACGGTAAGTGTAGATGAAGACCGGCAGGTAAAGAAATGAGGGAGCTGTGTCAGCTTGCGTAGGCTGCAGAGGAGCAGGTAAAGGATTATTCCACGCTGAAAAGAGAAGAAAAGAGACACAACGTGTTGGCTACACACACCCGAAGAAGACTCCACGGCCGAAACTTTGTGTCTCTTTTCTTGTCCTTTCAGCACAGGAATAAAGCTTTACCTGCTCCACTGCAGGAAAAGACAAAGTCAGTGTCACTGGGTGAAGAGCTTCACCATGATTGACATTGACCTGAGCACACAGTTGAACACGGCCACCTCTACCACTGCCACTCCTGGTTTCCACCCCTGCCGACAGCAGCTGGGGCTCGAACCCACAACCCATCAGTCATTTGAGCCCCGAGCAAATGCTCCTCAGCCCCAGTGCTCATCCTGGTTTCCAGATGTGATCTATCCACCCTCCCAGATGGGATGCCGGGCCTTTGCAGAACCTACCTCACCTCACCAGTTCCACCCCTCCAGCATTACTGGTCCCCACTTCTCCAGCTGGGCAGACTGGAGCCACAACAGGAGGTTACAACAGTAGCGTCTACATCGGGGGCCTCGAACCCACGGCCCGAACTGCATGCGGTCACAGCACGCCACCGAGGCCTACCAGCAGGCAGCTGCTCCTTGGGTTCGGGAGGCACTGGACTAGGAACGGGTCCAAGCCACCAGGGGGAGCTTACTGCGCTCTCTCGGGTCAACTGAGAGCTCCCTGCTGTGAAGTCACAGGAGGAACTGGTGCAGTCTGAACAAGACACACTGGGAAATCTCCTGAGGGGCCCCTCCAGGGGCCTTCTGTCATAATCTCAAACACAATCTCAGTGGAGCCCCGCCTCAACCTGTCTGACTGTCCGAACCTGTGGCTCCTCCTCCTGCTGAGCAGGATCACTGCTGTGACAGCTCATCATCACTGGAGTAAAACTGACCCGTCTCTGGATGGTCTTATCCTAGCTCCCTTTCCCTCTCTCGATGTCTCCTGTGTCTGGAGGTGTTCCACAAGGAAACCAGTTCGACATTAAGTGCTCATCCTCTCACTACACTGTTTCCTGGTTGGTACCACCAAGGGAACACAGTGTTTCAATGGTTGGAAGGAAAAGGCACAATTTTTTTAAAAACCCTCAGAGCCACTTTATACTTCTGATGACGATAGAAGGGACATATTTACAAGTACTGTTCTAAAAGGTCTCGGATCTCACCGTTACCGGCTGGGAGTGGAGTTTGCGCCAGGCAGTAATCGGAATCCGTTTTCTCCAGGCATTCTGAAAAAACTCAAAACACATGATGAGAGACCGCAGTTTTTAAATTAGTTGAATGCAGATCGTGGACCGCTGGTTTGCTAACTGAACCAAACTTGCTCACGTACTCCCTGTACTCACGGCTTGCTCTAGCTCCTGTGTCCTTGATGACTTCATAGAAAGGCTCTGGCTTTGTCTGACTGTCTGCAGAGAGAGGAGAACGGACAGGGTGAGTATCTGTAAAGGTGTGGCTGGGGGTCCCCTAGAACCAGAATTGGGGACCCCTGAATGATGTCATCAGTTAGGACTGGAGATTCAGAGTTCAGCTGGAATGAAGACTTAGAGATGTGGGTGTGTGGGGGGGGACCCCTGGACCCCTGTTATAGATGATTAATCTCCAGAGCATGGGCGGGGGAATGGAGAGATGAGTGGATCCTACCTCTGGGTCTCCTTCTCTTTCTGTGGCACAGGATCCCCAGCACGAGCACACAGCACATCAGTAGGACTCCTAGTGAAGACCACATCGCAGCCCAGTTCATTTGCCTCTCCTCTGTAGACACACCAGAGAGCGTGCTGAGATAATTCAGACACGTGCAGAGGAGTGTACACTGGAGGCTGTTACAGTGCACTCCCAGTATTCCCACTGCACTCCTAGTTTTCACAGGGTACCCAGAGCACTCCTCATGTTCACGGGGTGCCCAGAGCACTCCTCGTGTTCACATTACACACCCAGTGCTCAGAGGATACCCAGTGTTCCCATTGCAAACCAGGGTTCACAGGATACCCAGTGTTCCCAGAGCACACCCAGTGTTCACAGGATACCCAGTGTTCCCAGTGCACACCCAATATTCAGAGGATATCCAGTGTCCCAAGGGCACACCCTTGAAGTGGTATTCCAGCCATACTCACTGGGACTTGGAGGAGCAAAAGACTCTGTAGCAGTGGTGCTGCATGTTGTTGAGTCTGGGAATGAATAAAAGAGGTTGGTCCGGCACCAGCTCCAGACACCAGGGGGCGGAATTGACATTGGCATCCTTTCTGTCCCCTTTAACCAATGTGCAAACAACGTATCTTTTATTCCTCATTTATATAGAGGCTGGGGACCCTTAATAAAATGATATACTTTCTCACCGTACGGTGAGGTGCGCTGGCAGCTGTGTGGTGTCCTATTGTTCTGTACAGTGTCAATACGAGTGTGAACATTGAGTCCTGTTGTTCAGTACAGTGTCAATACGAGTGTGAACAGCGAGTCCTGTTGTTCAGTACTGTGTCAATATGAGTGTGAACAGTGTCAGTATGAGTGTGAAGAGCGAGTCCTGTTGTTCATTACAGTGTCAATACGAGTGTGAACAGCGAGTCCTGTTGTTCAGTACAGTGTCAACACGAGTGTGAACAGCGAGTCCTGTTGTTCAGTACAGTGTCAATATGAGTGTGAACAGTGAGTCCTGTTGTTCAGTACTGTGTCAATACGAGTGTGAACAGTGAGTCCTGTTGTTCAGTACAGTGTCAATACGAGTGTGAACAGTGAGTCATGTTGTTCAGTACAGTGTCAATACGAGTGTGAACAGCGAGTCCTGTTGTTCAGTACAGTGTCAATACGAGTGTGAACAGCGAGTCCTGTTGTTCAGTACTGTGTCAATATGAGTGTGAACAGTGTCAGTACGAGTGTGAACAGCGAGTCCTGTTGTTCAGTACAGTGTCAACACGAGTGTGAACAGCGAGTCCTGTTGTTCAGTACAGTGTCAATATGAGTGTGAACAGTGAGTCCTGTTCAGTACAGTATCAATACGAGTGTGAACAGTGTCAATACGAGTGTGAACAGTGAGTCCTATTGTTCTGTACAGTGTCAATACGAGTGTGAACAGCGAGTCCTGTTGTTCTGTACAGTGTCAATACGAGTGTGAACAGCGAGTCCTGTTGTTCAGTACAGTGTCAGTTCGAGCGTGAACAGCGTGACCTGTTGTTCCGTACTGTGTCATTACGAGCATGCAGACAACATATATTTATATTTAATTTATATAGAGGCTGGAGACCCTTAATGTAGTTATATACTTTCTCACCTGAACAATCAGTGCTGCTTTTATTAAAGTCTGAAAAAGAAACAGAGTTTGATGAGACACTGCAAAACCAGCATGGCTACCTCAGCCCCTGCTCACCCTTTAACCAGTGTGTAGCAAAATGGAAATGAGCGAAAGAAGGGAAAGAGAAGAAGCAGGGGAATGGAAAGATGGATCATTACTGTCCGCTGTGTCCCTGATCCAGTTGGTCCAGGGGTCTGTGTCTCTGGTCCAGTTAATACAAGGGTCTGTGACTCTGGTCCAGTTAGTCCAGGGGTCTGTGTCCCTGATCCAGTCAGTCCAGGGTTCTATGTCCCTGGTCTAGTCAGTCCAGGGGTCTGTGTCTCTGGTCCAGTTAATACAGGGGTCTGTGACTCTGGTCCAGTCAGTCCAGGGATCTGTGTCCCTGATCCAGTCAGTCCAGGGGTCTGTGTCCCTGGTCCAGTTAGTCCAGGGGTCTGTGTCTCTGGTCCAGTTAATGCAGGGGTCTGTGACTCTGGTCCAGTTAGTCCAGGGTTCTGTGTCCCTGGTCTAGTCAGTCCAGGGGTCTGTGTCTCTGGTCCAGTTAATACAGGGGTCTGTGACTCTGGTCCAGTCAGTCCAGGGATCTGTGTCCCTGATCCAGTCAGTCCAGGGATCTGTGT